>NW_028186823.1:3312584-3321437 GCF_003343005.1 Rhea americana | reverse complement strand
GGGTGACGGTGAGGCGAGGAGGAGGAGGAAGGAGGAAGGCTGGGAAGAAGGGGGGGGGAAGCTCCTGAAACGGAGCCAGCCCAAACGGGAGAGGATGCTGGAGCAGGGGCCGCGTCATTTCGGGGCTGGGGGGGGGGAGCTCAGCCCCCCCCACACCCTCACCCCGCCTGCAGGCGGGTGCAGCTCCCTGCCAGGCAGCGCAGCCTCCCCGCGGCCGCCCCACGCGAGCCCCCGGGGCCGCGGAAGGGAGGCGAAGCCCCATGCGAGCCGACGGGATCGGCCGCCTTGGGTCCGCCTAGCGGGGCCGGGTGCAGGGCAGCAGCGGCCGCGCGTGGGAGCCCCGGCGGGGCGGGCTCCCACGGGGACTGGGGGGGGGGTCCCACGGGTCGGGGGGGTCCCGCGGCCGGGCGGGCTCCCCKGACGCGAGCAAGGGCAGGGTGGGAGGAATGATCGGCATTTATCACTGCGGGGGAAACTCGCAGCCTTTCAAAGGGTCTCAGCTGGGTGAGTGCGAATGCCGTCTGCCCCTTTCACATTTTGAAGCTCATCGGTCTGTTGGGGGAGGAGGAGGGGGAAAACAATTTTTTTTTTTTCCTAGTGCTGGACAGTAGGTCTCTTTGAGCCTAGCGCAATGTCCTACGGCTGCAATTATAAACAAACTTTCCTTCTGCAGGGAGGAAGTAGCTGAGACTGAGACTCTGAAGTTAGCAAGTTGCCAGCGGCCACCCCAGGCTGTCGCTGGCCCCAGGAGAGGCCTGGTGTGGAGGGGCTGTGGATGCAGCATGCTGCCCTTCCAAGGCAAAATAACGAGCCCAAGAGACTCTTCCCTTCTTTCACCTATGCCCTCTTGGTCCCAGGCAGGTTTCCTCTGAAACTCATCCCCTCTGTGGCTCTCTAAACTCAGCTTCAAGCATTCATGTCCATGTATTTTTCACATTTTCCCATCACCCGCATGATGCTAGCATTAAAAAGCAAAGTTGTACCTAGAGGGGATCCCAGGCACCATCACCACAGCCCACAGTGAGCACCAGTGAAAAGGAGAGGAAACAAAGTCACCAGGCAAGGTTATAGTACCAGTACTGGCACACAACCATGTACGTGACCTTGTCCCAGCCTTGTACAACACCTGCCACAGCAAAGGTGGWTATCCCAAGGCCTTATAATATCAATCATCATCATTATTTTTATGTGCATTCAGCTTTTAGCTTAYTTTGTGACTCCATACCTGTTTATACGGGTTTATAAACACACATATACACATATATTCGATAGTGGTTAAAGTGGACAGCTATTTCTCTACTACTGAAACATGTATAATACACACATACAGTGATGATACCCAAGGTGTTTGGGGATGGGGATGCATAATATCTTATAAATTTGAAGTTTTTATCAGGCAGAGCAGATTACTTTAAGCGTTCAATTTCTCAGCGATCCAATTTTATTAGGATTTACTATCATTTGTGCTGAGTATCCCTGGGGAAATAATGCTTTGATTAATGTAATCCTGGGCTGGGATCCGCCACATGCCCCTCTCCCAAGAGAAGGGCCCTGTTTGACAAACAAAAACAGAGCAGCAACTATTGCAATCTGCACTCACCTTTAGAAAGCACAGACACACATACACACGCACACGAAATACAGCCACCTCCTCCCCCTACCCCAAAGACAATAGCAGCATTTCAAAACAATGTGCACTCTTATTCATTTGCACACAATGCCTCTGATTCAGTGTGGGCTGTACAGTCCAGCCCTCATCCGCGCGGAGCCAGCCCAAAAAGGATACCGCTCTGTTCCCCGCTGAGAAGCTGAAGCATCTCTGGGAAGCTCAATGCCTCTCTGTATTTCAGGCTCTCCCTGGTCTCCCAACATTTCTGCCTCTTTGTTTCCCACTGCAGGCCTTGCTGCAAACTGATTTCAAGTCTGCTCATTCAACGCACTAGAGGCAGGGGCCCGGGAAGCTTTGTTCCTGCGAGAGGCTCGGTGGCCCATACCTGGGGGGTTTTACCTCTCAGCCCAGGGCCCCGATAAGTGAATCACTGCCAGGCACTCCGCTCAGTCCAGAAAGGGAAGGGGGGGGCAGGAAACAGCCTGAAACATAAAGTCTTGTTACATAAGTGTTTAAATGAAAGGAAAGAAACTATTCCTCTGTGTCTGGGAGCTGTTTGTTGTTGTTGTTGTTGTTGTTTTTAATCAGCTTTGTTCCACCCCCACCTCTCTTTCTGACTGTGCCAAAGGCTGGCAGGAACAATAGCGTTTAAGCAGGTCTGGAGGAATAAACATAGCAGGACCAGAGATCAGCACGCTTTCCCTTTCTTCACACCCCTAGGAGAACTGGCCGGCATACCCCCTCCCTCCTCCTCCTCCTCTTCCTCCCTTCTCACCCCCCCCCCCCCACCCTCCCAGGAAGAAGCCCGTGGTCGGCAGCTGAAATGGTAGCTTGGTGTTGTATTTTCTCCCCCGCCACGATGGGGTAGGTCCCGTAGCGCCCGCGGAGGGCATCCAGTGACAAAGGAGGGCCCTGACTGCACTTCGGYCGCTTTAGTCGAAGTCTGGATTAATAAATCCCGGGGAAGGAGGAGGGGAGGGAGCCCGCAGATGAGGAGGGATGCGATTTGCACCGGGGGTTTCGCTAAGATGCTCCTCTCCCGCTCCTGTTTACCCAGTGACCCCAATACGGTGACTCAGCGATTACGGTGCGCTGGGTGTCTGCATGGGGGGGGGGAGGGAGCCCCCCCCTTCCTCCTTCTTTTCTTTCCTGATGAAAAACGATGCAATTACATTTCTGCATGCTGATCTGAGAGTTCAAATAACAAGCCTTAAACGCGTTATCAGGCGCTTGTTAAAGGAGGAAGGGGGGAGGAAAGGGGGGGGGGAAATCTAGACGTACGTGAGTGTGTGTGTGCGCGCGCCTGCATGTGTGTGTGTATACACACATAGATATGTATACCATATTCACTTATATACGGATGCATATATATTTAAATGAAAGACTGCTAGATCGGCTCTTGTTCGGCCTGAATACATGCACCGAGACAGATGAGTGAGGGATGAGGCTCAGTTTAAAATCACCACCACCAACAACAACAACAAAAACAACAAAAACAGGAGGGAGAAGAAGAGGCGCAAATCACGCCGGSGTAAAAGTTCCTGAGACGTGGTCTCTCTGTTTTCCGAGCGCAACCTGACTTTCCTCATCCGGCCCAGATGCTCGGTCCGCCGCCCCCCCACCCCCACCCCCGCCCGCCCGGCTCCCGCGGGCAGCGGGACGTTTCTGAAGAAGTTGGATCGCGGGGCTGGATTTAAAGAGGGGAGGAGGGAATAAATGCGAGGACATGATGAATAATGTTAACTTTTGACTGTAGGAGTCATGATAGAGTTGAGTGAAGCTGCGGGGAAATATGTCATTTAATCCCAGGGCCGCTGAAGTCCCTTTTATCAAATACCGTGATGCTGGAATTATACTGCTGGAAAAGCGGCTGAGCGCTTAAAAGTATCCAGCATCAGGAAAATACAGAGATTGGAGGAACCAGTGTAAAACGAACACACGTACAAACTAACCACAGGACCATGAAAACCCCAAGCGGATTAACATTATATAAATATATAAATATATATGCATTTAAAAAAATGCACAGTAAAACGGTAGCTGCTGCATTCGCGAGGGGAGAACAGAGTGTGCATGTTTGTGTGCAATGCCAAAAAGAGCAGCCTTAAGGTTGACCTACTGCAATCTGCACTGAGCTCCTCAGACAATAGACAAGTTCAAATGTCAAAAAATCTAATAATAAAAATAATAATAATAAAAAAACAGAGCTGCCAAACTACACGAACTGTTTTCTGGTGTACCACAATTATTCACCCATCTTATCCGCTAAGAGACTGCCAGCCCTTATGCGCGTAAAAGAAAATCTATGTAATGCATATGGATCTTTCTTTCCTTTTTTTTTTCACACGTGAAACGCTATTGAGATGGCAAGCACGCAAATCAGAATGATATCATGTCTAATAAAAGCGGGGCTAAGGTTTTCACAGTCTTTTTAAAGACTCTAACTTGTAAATCCCCTTTTAATGTTGCTACATGCACATTATTCTTATAAATTAAAATCTACATGTTCAAGGAGCTGGACTGTAACTATATATCCCTATGATTTTAATGTCGGTGGGAACATTAGGTTTCTATCATATGTAATGTGTCTACATTGAGCTCAAGTCAACAGATAGATTGTTCCATTCATTTGGCAACTTTCATTACAGTACGTGTGAGGTGAACCCTAAGCACAACACGTTGGGTAATATCAGAATTATGCAGCTGGGAAAGAAAAGATCTCTATTTTAAACCTATCTTGGTTTGCATGTGCAGTTCTGTATTATTGTTCTAATTTATTACAGAACCCGAAATGCTTTGTTATGCTCAAAACAATAAATAAGGTTGGGAGTGAAGCCTTCATAATAAAAGGTGTGGAAAAATGATCAGCCTGCCTATTATGTTTATCGTTGTTATTGTAAGCCTTTAAAAGTAATATGTATATTTTCCTATTTTCTCCAGATTGGTTAGTGTAATATTCCTAGTGCAGCTATCAACGTGGTCATAAGAACTATGAACTACAGTATGGGTAAGCTTGAAAAACATAGAGCAAATCACGTTAGCCAAGAATGCTACATATCTGGAACCCAGTCAACTTAACGTTTTCAGCTGACTRCCGTATTATGCAGGAATATGTTTTACATATAGCATACTGTATACGGAATATGTCTTTATGTTTAACATTTTAATTTGGAAACGCTAATTAGGCAGTTGGTCTCCACGGTTATATTAGTAGATACCTAATCATTTCCCACTATAAGTAAATGAATACTAAATACAGTAAACATCCACTTTATTTTCTCTACCTCCACGACAATATCGTTTATACATCCATTTTACAAAGACGTCCATTCGGACAAAACAGACGTTAAGAGGGAGCAAAAAAATGTTCTGTGTAGCAATTATCGCGGTACAATTATCGCGTCACTTCAGGCATAAATCTGATAATCATATCCGAATGGTATTTTTTTCCAAAGACAGCAAGGAAAGTAAGTTCCTACCGAATTAACTTGTTGCTTGTTTTAGCGTTAGCTTTTCCATTCACTTTTATTCTCTCTTCCCCCTCCCCACGTCGGCTACAAATAGCTAACRCAGGTATAAAACAGATGAGCTGGACCCTTATTTTGTTTAAAATAGAATGCAAGTTACATTTGGAGGTCGGGGAGCAGAGGAGAGGGCAGAGGAAATGTGGGGGTAAATACACTGCTTCACAAATCCAGGATACTGAACATTGCTGGGCTCTTCAAGCGCAAAAATGCATGCCCAGATGTGAGGGCAATATTTGCTAAACTATGGTAATTCTACACCAAGTGACCACGTTTGTGATGAGAATTGCACTCTGGAAACGTGTTTTACTTGTCTGGAATATTACTATTGCTTATTTCGCCAAATGCAGTAAGTGGAAAGTTTTGTTCATGTAAATATCTTAACCATTTTCCCCGCTGCACGGTCAATACACATTGAGCTTTGATTCCGTTTTTCAAATGAAGTCCCACGAACATGTTAGATGAAAAGGAGAAAAAAGTCTGTATTCCTGTAGGTCGTTTTCTCTCCTTGCTCTTTTTTTTTTGGGGGGGGGGGCGCTTTAGCTTTTTAAGCAGGGAGAGTTCATCTTGCCAGGGTCTATCATATTTATGGGCTGTGTGATTTCCAGAGCTCCAATTGGTCTTTCCTTTATGGAGGCAAGGAATAAAACTTTCCCAGTCGCACGGAAACTGCTGGGGCTCCGGCGTGGGGGAACAAAGTGGCTTCAAGCCCCTGCCGGGACCGCGGCGCTGCGGCCCCGCTGCCGCTTTTGCCCCCCCGCCGAGGACTCCCGGGGGCTTCGCCGTGCAGGTGCTTTAGCTGATGCCGCAGCCCCTGTCTGACTGTGCCCGGTCCCTACAGACGGGCGGGCGAGGGAGAAAAAGCAGTCGCTCTGACCAGTAATATCAGAAGATAAATAAGTAAATAAATAAATAAATTCCTCTCTCATATCCCTTCTGCAACTCTCTAAGAAGGGAAATGGCTAAAAGTAGTGGGCGCCTGGGGTTATGGGCTGGAACTGCGCGTGTTTTGCAAAGGGACAGAAAGCTGAGCCTGAGCTAAGTTGTCGTCGCCGTCGATGTTGTTGGCTTTAGTTCAGTTGAACGCCTGCAAGTCGTCCTGGACGGCGACAACTTGTGCCCGGATCGCGCCCGGTGCGGGCAGGGCGGGGACGTGGGGGCAAGCCTGGTGCTGGCTTTGCCAGTCGCTTTCGTCGCAGATAGAGAAGTCAGTGAGAGTGGAGGGAGTGGCCAGCTTATTTCAAAAAAAAAAAAAAAAAATACTTTTCCAGGTTTAATACGGCAATTAAATATTAAATGATCTAAAAAACCCCGAGTCGTTTTATTGCATCTCCAGAGGCTTAATCGCCTTATTTGGACAAAAAGCTGTGTGGCACCTCAGGTTACCCTGCACCACCGCGCCTGTGCCTGTGTTTAATTAGCTGATTTCACTCCGGTGCGGGCCTCAGGTCCCTTGGCGGCTCTACACCACCGGGGAAACTTGGGGGGCGGCCTCTGCACCCCGCCGGGCCGCCCCTCTCCGTGCCTCGGGGCTCCCCCCAGCCCCAGGCTCGGGCCCGGCTCCTTTTCCCTCTCTACCCCACGGGAGTGCGGGGCAGAGCCGGGTGCCGGCGGGGCAGGCGGCAGCCGAGCCCGGGGGCGCCCCGCTCCGCGCCCCGCTCCGCGCCCCGCTCCGCGCCCCGCTCCGCGCCCCGCTCCGGTTCAGCAAGCCGTGGCGTATAAAATTAACGACAGCCAATAAAATTAGCTTATATGTTTCAACTGTAAAAGTCCGCAACAAAATAAAGCTCGTTTNGCCGAGGGCGCCACGGCGCCCCCTGCCGGCCGGCCGCGCCCTGGCGCCCCGCTCCGAAAGTTTATCCTGTTCAGCAAGCCGTGGCGTATAAAATTAACGACAGCCAATAAAATTAGCTTATATGTTTCAACTGTAAAAGTCCGCAACAAAATAAAGCTCGTTTTAGTGAAGCTAAGAAGCTCTGGTTTGGCTCCGCTCTCTTTGGCTGAACTGGGGTCCTTTTATCTAAAGCCCAGTGCACAAACATATAGCTTAATGTGACTAGTGTTCTTCCTTTTATTTCTTTCTCTATGGCAACCAATATGTTCTGCTCAGAAATGTTCCCCCATCAAGGAAACAAATGATCTTGAGGGAGCAGCTCTATACGGCATCTGTTCCAATGGAGCACACAGAGTTAACCCCAGTCAAAAGAGACGCTGGGCACGTCAACAAGAAGTGGAAAATGAGCGATTCTTCTCCCCCCAAACTGAAACCTATACCTCCCTAGTTTTACAAGCCATTTTATTGATTTGACTATCGACCGTCTCCAAAGAAGTAACTAATTCTAGGAAATTACAATGATCGCGAGCTATCCTGTGTCCAAAAGAGCAGCGGGGGGGGGGGGAATTATGCAAATGGAACGGCAAAATTAAAATAAATGAAAGTCACGTAATGGGATATTTAAGCCCCGGTAAAGTTTTCAGGAGCTGTATCTGGCCTACTAATTTCATCCTACATTATTTATCACATTATTTATCACACTGACCCAAACGCTATAAAAGAGTTTCAGACCATTAGCCTATACCTCTCAGTTAGTCGGAATTCAGAGAAAGTGGACCCCGAGACAAGAGAGACTGTCAGGAGAGCGAAACAAAGTGAAATCTGGTCTGTAATCCTCAAGCCCCAACCTCCTTTGAGAATAAAACGAAGGGATGTCCTGGTTAGTTTTGATTGATTATACTCTTTCTGACGGACTTTCACTGCAGAGCTCTAGATGTTGTGCTTAACCGTCTGTTCCCTAGTTACAATATTAACCCTCTGCGTGCACCGCCGCTTCCTCCGCCTCCCCCCGCGCCGCTCCCTTCCGCGGCGGCGGTGCCGGCAGGTGCCCGGGTCACCCCGGCGCGGCGCGACCCGGCCCGGTCCCGGTCCCGATCCCGACCCCGGTGCACCCGCCGTGCCCCCTCCCCGCCTGCCGGGCGACCCTGGTGAAGAAGCGCTTGAAAACAGTCCGCGTCTCCGCCTCTGCCCTCCTTTAAAAATCCCTAATATTTTCGAGAGCTTTCCTTTTCCCTTTCCCACCCCCTCCCTCCCCGGCCGCCGCCACGAGTCCTAGTGTTACAATAATTAACAGTGCCCAGAAAAGTGAAGTAGTAACCAGAAAGACTTTCCAGCACTGAAGAATTGCTCTGCTGCCTTGAGCTTTGGAAGGAATCCATGCTTTTTATGTAATATTTCACTAAGGTGTTTTTTGTTGCTGGTGGAATTTTTTTTTCCTTTCCCTTTCCCYTTTTTTAAGCTTGTTTCCTTCCAGACAGTTGCCATGGGTTTCCCTGTCTTGTCCTAAGCTTTTGAAAACATATATTCAGAAGACTTTAAAGAAAGCAAAAGTAGATAAAAAAATGTAAAACACTTACCGATCATACTTCCAGGATTTAGAGATTTTTTTTAATTTTTGATTTTAATAAGGTGACAGGGGGGAAAAATCATGTTCTCAACTCCAGCGAAACGATCCATGTTAAGATTTTCCTTTGCACTGACTCCACTAAGCCCCGCTCTCCACTAGTCTATTATTTTCACCAAAATATATGAAAATTTATGCAAATGAAAATCAGCACTAACTGTTCTCCCCTTGTTATACTTTGGATTTTTTTCCAGACAAAACAATCACACTCTGCAAGGGAGGGGGTGGGAAGAGTTGGGGAACTAAGTTTTTTTTTTTTTTT
>NW_028186823.1:3311398-3312439 GCF_003343005.1 Rhea americana | reverse complement strand
AGCGTGTACTGTGAAATTCATAGCAGTAATTTAGACAAAATCCTCACTGTATATTAATGAAAGACGGCCCCATGGCACCGTTCCTATCCTCCCCATTCAGTGTAAACAAAACCACGAGACTCACTCGGTTTTTGAGCCTGATCCAAGCAAAATCGGCTGGAAAGGAAAACATGGGGTTCTGGCACTGACTATTCAAACGTCTGCACCTGGAGATCTCAGATTTATTCAATGAAATCTGTGTTAGATCTTTTATATATATATAAAAAAAGGGAAAAAGAAACCTTTGGAGGACGCATGGGAACAAAAAAAAATCGTTATGTTTAGGGTTGCATTACCATTGCCCTTCGGATCCGTATACTTCTCATTAATGGTTTTTTCTAAAGCTACCTAAGATGGTATCTTTTTACCGTGCGAGCCAGAGCTGGACAGAGTCCTAAGTAAATCCTGCCAGGCTGCAGTAGAGGCTCGGAGCCCGCCAGCGCTGCCCACCGGCCCCGGGCGCGCCGTCCGCGCCGTCCGCGCCGCGGGCGGGGGGCGGCTCGCTGCGTCCCGGGGCGAAGCGATGCCCGGGCAGCGGGTGGGGGGAGCCGGGGGGGCCGGGGCGGGCTGCCGCGCTCCGCATTTTGATGCAAACGTCCCGCCTTTCCCCCTCGGCGGGCACACGCGCTGTCGGAGCGGCACGCTGTGGAAACGCGTGCGGCGGGGCACGCGTGGACGGCGCGCCACGGCCGCGGTCGTTAGCAGCGCTGCGTCCCCTGAATGTCCGAATTGTGCTGTTTCGCTGGAAATCCCCGAGGAGCGTTCAATTTGCCCTTGTTTTTGTTGCCACTTTCTCTTTTTTCTTGGTTCACTGAGGTTGCCTGTGTGCAGCGTTTCCGCTTGGTCGCATCCCTCCCTCTCTCTCTCTCGCCTTCCCCCGCCCCCCTTAACTCTTTCCGCTGGACGAGAAATAATAAAACGTTTCATGCGATGGGGCCGGCTTCCTGCGAGAGACCACAGCTTCTCGCAGGGCAAACACGGCTCCGGGCTCCCCTCTGCCTC
>NW_028186823.1:3307711-3309578 GCF_003343005.1 Rhea americana | reverse complement strand
CGGCAACGGCATCCTCTCGGCCGGCTCCATCGTGCACTCGGACTCGGGCGGCGGCGGCGGCGGCGGCGGCGGCGGCGGCGGCGGCGGCATGCAGCCCGGCAGCGTGGCCGTCACCTCGGTGGCGGGCGGCTACCGCGGCGACCCGGCGGCCAAGATGGTCCAGAGCGACTTCATGCCGGGCGCCATGGCCGCCAGCAACGGCGGCCATATGCTGAGCCATGCCCACCAGTGGGTGACAGCCCTGCCCCACGCCGCCGCCGCCGCCGCCGCCGCCGCCGCCGCCGCCGCCGAGGCCGGCTCGCCGTGGTCCGGCAGCCCCGTGGGCATGACGGGCAGCCCCCAGCAGCCGCCGCCGCCGCCCGACGTCAAGGGCAGCGGCGGGCGCGACGACCTGCACTCGGGCACGGCGCTGCACCACCGGCCGCCCCACCTGGGCCCCCCGCACCAGGGGCACCCGGCGGCCTGGGGGGCCACCACGGCCGCCCACCTGCCCTCCATGGCCGGCGGGCAGCAGCAGCAGCAGTCGCTCATCTACTCGCAGCCCGGGGGCTTCACGGTGAACGGCATGCTGAGCCCCCCCCCCGGCGGGCAGAGCCTGGTGCACCCGGGGCTGGTGCGCGGCGACACGCCGGAGCTGGGCGAGCACCCCGGCCACCACCACCACCACCACCACCAGCACCCGCACCACCCGCCGCACCACGGCGCCGTCAACAGCCACGACCCGCACTCGGACGAGGACACGCCGACCTCCGACGACCTGGAGCAGTTCGCCAAGCAGTTCAAGCAGCGGCGGATAAAGCTGGGCTTCACCCAGGCCGACGTAGGCTTGGCCCTGGGCACCCTCTACGGCAACGTCTTCTCGCAGACCACCATCTGCCGCTTCGAGGCCCTGCAGCTCAGCTTCAAGAACATGTGCAAGCTGAAGCCTTTGTTGAACAAGTGGCTGGAGGAAGCCGACTCCTCCACGGGCAGCCCCACCAGCATCGACAAGATCGCCGCCCAGGGCAGGAAGAGGAAGAAGAGGACCTCTATCGAGGTGAGTGTCAAGGGGGCCTTGGAGAGCCACTTTCTGAAATGCCCCAAGCCCTCCGCCCAGGAGATTACGAACCTAGCGGACAGCCTGCAGCTGGAGAAGGAGGTGGTCAGGGTTTGGTTTTGCAATCGGAGGCAGAAAGAGAAAAGGATGACCCCCCCGGGGATCCAGCAGCAGACCCCCGACGATGTCTACTCCCAGGTCGGCACCGTGAACTCCGACACGCCGCCCCCTCACCACGGACTGCAGACGAGCGTGCAGTGAGAGGCGCGGCAGCAGGGGGGCAGCGGGGCCAGCGGGGCCGGCACCGCCGCCGGCACCGGCTCCGGCTCCGGCACCGCCGCCGGCTCCGGCTCCGGCTCCGGCAGCGCCGCGCACACGCTCGCGCTCACACACACACACACACACGAGATCCAGGCTCGTTCAGACTGCTTGTGTTTATATATATATGGATAGACGCGTGCATCTATATATATATACATATAAGAGCGATACCGATAGGGAGCGGTGGAGAAGGGCGATCCGAGCGATAGCGTTTAATACTGTGTTGGGGAAACGGGGTGGAGATGCGTAATGCACCAAAACTGCAGATGTGTCCGGGGGGTTGTCTGTGGGAAGAGGGGGTGGTTGGGTGTTTTTGTTTCTGGTTTTGTTTTTTTGTATTATTATTATTATTAGTATTTTTTTTAATTTTTATTCTCCGAATTAGCCCCCTCTTGCAGCGGTGAACAGCACTGATGTCTGCACCTTTTCTCTCCCCTCCTCCCCCCGGCTCTCTCCCCCCTATCCCCAAAAGGGCTCTCTTCTATGAATCACAAAAACTTTTTTCTCCTT
>NW_028186823.1:3305348-3307459 GCF_003343005.1 Rhea americana | reverse complement strand
GAAAAGGAATATGCATACAGCACTAAAAACAAGCAGACTGCATAGGGAAGCAAATACATATATATATATTTATCTATATATATAGGTATAGCTATAGAACAAAATATGGAAATAAATGCCCGCACACCGAAAGCCGACCCTGAGGAGAAAGGGGGGAGGGACAGATACCGGGGAGGGGGGGAGAAGGAGAGGTTGTTGGTCCCTAAAGTTCGAGCTCTGTAGAAGGACTTTGCATGAATTAAGGGAACCAGCGAGAGAAAGGGAAATAATTTAGGGCTGTCAAAGTCCTGCTCCTGACGGCTGCCAATCATCACGGAAGAGTCATAAAAAATCCACTGCTAATATTTTTTTTATTAATATTTTTATTTTTTATTTCTGGACTGATTCAGATAAAGGGATTTAGAAGGACTGAGCATCTGCAGCTGCACTTATCTGAACTTCTCCTCTCCTAAATCCGTTGCCAACTTTGATTGAATGGGTGCTGTGGATGTGATTATATAATACTGCCATTTCCAAGCAGTGTTTTTGGTAGGTTTTAATAAACAGACTTTTCAAAAAGACGGCAATATAGAATTGTTAGATCCGTTGTTGATCTAAAAAAATTTGCTTTATATTTTCATTAAATGACTTCTTTTAATATTTTATTCAGAATACCTATGAACTGCTGCAAAACGGTAATTTATTTTTTCCCCAGATCTTGTATTACGTGTTTTTTTCAGACGAGCACAAATCAAAATGAAATGAAAATATGGACAGTTGTTAGGTAATAAGGGTATCTTTTGATGTGATAATTTGATTGTAATTTAATTTGAGTAGTGATTCCGTAAGAGCTGATTGAGAAAATAAATTTGTTAGAATGAAATAGTCTGTGTCTGATGCATAAACATTGTGTCGAAAARAGTTCTCTGAAGGAAATGCTGCAAATACTGAAGGGATAGAATTAATGAAGTACGACCTGCTTTCTGTACGCCACTTGTGGTCCCTGGAAATGCAGCGGTCCAGTATTCATGCTGTTAGCTTCTTAGCACAATGCTCACTCCCTATCGGTCCGTATCCAGAGCAAATTTCCATAGCGTTTTGCACCGATACAGGGACCCCGTGTCATGGGAAAGTAAGGCAAGATTAGAGATAATAAAAGACCGCATTCTCCAAGGTTGTATCATTTTAATTTGGGATCGCACTTCAGTGCAGGAGATGTCTGAGCGTATGAACTGATAATTAATGGCCGATACCGAAAGCAGTGATGTTTCGAAAAGTTCAGTCTTCTTGTCGCTCTTTTCAAACTACGGATTGGGGAGGGGGGGATGTTGAACTATAAATTATTTTGACGCATTTTATGTCTGTATAAATATTTGTATTTAATTTATCTTTATAATTTAAGGAGAAGGTACTTTTTTCCCCCGAGAAGGTGATATAGAAATACTACTTTCCGCATCCTACGTACGGTCCACATAGCTCTCCATTTCTGTTGTTGCTGTTGCTGTTGTTGCTGCTGTTGCTGTTGTTTTAGGCTTTCTCTGTGGGGTGTGAATTGGTGTAGCGTAGTTTTTTCCTTCACTCTGCGATAGCGCTGCCATACCTTCTTTGCAAACAAATGTGAGTGTTAGTAATGTTGGAGATGCCAATAGATGCACTAGCTAGGCTGTCATATTTGTCTGCTGAATTTATTGCAATATACAGACGAGTGAATGACCGTTTCAACTCTCTTCATTTTGAACTGGGGACGTTGTGGGAACTAGATAGCTGCATCTAACGCCTCAACCCGCCCCCACTAATAGCGTACTGGAGAATAAGATTTTCTTTTATGATCCGTCTAGTCCGTGGCTTCTTGCTCACCCTCCTCTCCCTCTCCCCCCCCCCCCCGCATCCTCCCCTCCCTCCTCTTCTTGCTTCTCTATGTGATATCGACGCAGGGGTTAAAACCCCAGAAAACTGCTGTAGAAACAACAAACATTTCTTTCTTTTAGATAGGCCCGGTGTCACTTCCATAAATCAAACCCACCCCGATAGCCGTGTACGGGGATGCATTATTTTAGCACCAGATCGTAGTAAATATCACCGTCGTTTTGATTTGTGAAATCCGAAAGGCCAGGCTAACACGGAAGAAGGGG
>NW_028186823.1:3303534-3304642 GCF_003343005.1 Rhea americana | reverse complement strand
TTTTTTTCTTTTTTTCTTTTTTTTCCTTCCCTACCTAAAGGAAAGCCAAATGTTTTACAAAGTTATGTTTGGTCAGTCTGGGTAATCCCGAGATGTGATTATTTATAGTTTACATTTTCATATCCTGCGGTCCCTACTACGCCCTAGTCTTCTCACTCACATGCCATCCTTCCCCCGTCTAGTCTGTATACAATAAATCATTTTCAGATGTATTTAAAATAGTCATCTCACTGCTGTTGATCCGCATATTTTCCGGAATTTAGCAAAGAGTTTTACCTTGGTTTATAAACACAGCGGTTCATATCTGAAGTGATCTTTAAAAAATCCTTATGCTTTAATGTAGTGACTCGTGTTTGCACATTACAATGCTCATAACTTGTTTTGTATGAATGGTTTTAAATGGAACGTTTAGAGAATAATTGGTTCTAATATGAAATGCAGTATATACTATTGATAATTTTATCAATAAGTGTAATATTTTAAATAATTTTAACAATTAAATTTGTTTTTTTAAATTATATATTTGTAAAATATTTATCCTGTTGAAAGCAACAATATATTGTTGTATTTATTCGTTTATTTTTGTAATAAATGATCAACATCTTCAAGCTAAAGAAAAATTGATACTTCTATATATTTATACAGATATACCTTTTTGAAGCGCAGAGATATTTGCTCCAATTTGCATGTAAATATCAAAATGCATCTGTAAGTGACAGGCTTCAGGACAGAACTGTAGGCATGAGCTTCTTCGCCACATGCAGTTTAGTTTGCTTGAGTTCCAGGGTAATTAATCAAACTCTAAAAGGGATGCAACAAGTACTGGCCTTGGATGCAGGCTTGGAATGAATGATTTAGGGATAGGGAGCGATTTTGATAAGACCAGGAATATGGATATTGGAAGGAAATTGGTCTTCCGTAGCTAGACGGATGGATGAAGCGAACGGAGGAGATACRTATAGGTAGTTACCCCATAAATATTTTCAGTTGCAGTTTGAACTAATTGAATGGGTGCAGTCTTCAATAGGAGGTTTGAAAAAGGAGAAAGAAAAGAAGCGAGCGACCCCGTGGTATCAATGACACAGCAGTAGGGAGCTTTTTTTTTTTT
>NW_028186823.1:3292562-3303164 GCF_003343005.1 Rhea americana | reverse complement strand
CGGCGCGGCTCCGCGGCGGCAGCTGCTGCGGGTCCCACAAGTTGTTTTCCTCGTGGCGACCATTCAGCAAAACGCACGATCCTTTCTCAAAGATTTAAATTTCGCGGATGAATTACCATACACCGGTTGCTTAGCAACTAAATTCAAGCCGGGCTAAGAATATGCAAGCTTTTTGTATTCTCATTAATAAAAATGCCACTCTGACACAGCAACCTGACTTTGGATCACTGCAACTTCTGTAAAAGCCATTGGAGAATACAAACCGGCTCCTCCATTTAATTACAGATCAGAGTGGCTTGAAATGTGATGTTTTGTTAATCTATCTTCCTAAAAGCGATGTAAAAAATAACGGCTTTTTCAAGAGCACTGGAAAACTACTTTTTTAATGGAGCTGTCTCCTGGTGCTACTGATAGCTGTAAAGTGAAACCTTTCTGAGACACACATTCAAGTATCATTCCCCCCTGCCCCCATTTTCAGTTTGCTGAAATCAGAAAATATTAAGACATTCCGAGCCATAGGAAAAACAAAATTTAATCTGCAGCCGACCACCACAAAAGTGAGGTGAACCTCACTGCGGACAGAGGGGTGGAAAAATTGGAAACTTCAGGGTGCAGCCGATCCCATGTGCAGCCCGCCCTTGCTCTAAAGCAGGAGCCTCTTGCACTGAAATGGCTCCGCTTGGCACAAAGTGAGTGGGGTACTTCGGCTGGGGAAGGCAGGACAGATGCCTTTGGGGACACCTGGTTGCATGCTTGTCTCCGAAATTTATTTCCACGCCTGCTAACATTTGCTTTATGTCGCTGTTAAAACTATGGAGATAAGATCTTGGCGTTGGGTTCTGGCATCATATACCCTATCTTGTATATATGGGAGGATGACCTCATTACAGGAGGATTGTGTGTTTGGATAGGATTATTTATACATAGGCAATACACCTACATATATATCTATATATAAAGATGTGTGTGGATGTATGTGTGTGCATAACATATATATATGTGTGTGTGCTTTTGCGCCTGTGTGTGTCTTTAGCAGTACCCAAAACTTCCCTGCCAGTCCTCAAGTCTCCAGGCAGGGATGACTTGCACGGCAGCGTGTGGAGGAAGAGTGGCCTCCCTCTGAAGGGCAGCGCAGCGCAGGCTGCAGCGTTTAGGCATGGCAGTCCGCCTAGGCCGCTCTTAGTAATAGCTGGAGCTGTCTCCTTCTGTGTGCTATTGTGTGCCTTCACCTCCCTCGCGGGAAAGGCCGGCTTCGGGACCGGGCACCGGCTACAGGGGCCGCCGTCTGTTTTTATTGTTGCCTTGGGGGGGTGGGGTTGTCGTGGTGCTTTGTAAATAGCAAATGGTTAAACCCAAACTTTCTTCTTCCTCCCTCCTTCCTTTCCCCTCTCCCCTCCAAGAAAGTGCTAAAATCAAGCATGAACAGGGGAAGGGCAGGAGAACTTGGAGCTGTGTCTGAGCAGCACAGGTCAGTGAGGACTCAGGGGGTTGTCCTCCTCCCTCTGCCCCCTCCTTCTCCCTTTCTTTTTTGAGGTTTTCTTTTCTCCCCTGAAAGGGGGAGGAAGCAGGGTGGTTGTGGTTGGGGGGGGGGAAGAGAGACATTTTCAGAAAGTGAGGTTGTGATGGAGGGAGCTCTCTCTCTCTCAGAGAATTTAGTCTCTACTCAGTTTAAAACATAGCACAGCAGACAAAAAAAATCCCATGCAACAAACACCAAGGGAAGAAAGGCAGTGAAGTGAGAACCTGCGAAGACTGCAGCCCTGCTGAAACTCAGGCTCACCCAAAGCTTTAGCAGAGYGTTTTGCTTCCCTTCCCCAATGGTTATGGGAAAAGTATCACAAGGCTACGGCATAAATAATCACATTCCCTTCCATTTTGCATCTCTCTCTCTCTAACAGAGCTGAGATTAAAAGCCAGAATCTGAACACAGCCCTTACAGAGCAGTAGAGCTGTGCCAGTACATATGTTTCCTACTCACATGTTGAAAACTGTACCTTCAAACATAGGCTTGTTTTTGATAGCTTGTGTTTCTTTAACTACAGGGAAAAAAGCTAAACATAACTTTTCTGAATTGTTCCTATTGCGCATCTCGGTTCAGTGAAAAGACAGCATTACTTCAGCTTGATACCTTCAACACAAACAGAGAAGGTTTAGCAAGACAGTCTCACTGATGAGATGGGCATATCAGAGCAAAGATCTTTATTTTGGACTTGGGTTAGATCAAACCAATTTGACACCAGTATTGAATGCCATAAAATATTTGATTTAAGAACAAACTTCCATTCACAGTAATGTGAAGTGGATTTCCACTCCTTGCTATCAAATGTCTGGTCACTGCAAGCTTCCCCATACTGCCTTTCTCGGAAGGCACATGACAGGAGGATTTCTACCTACAGGGGCAGTGGTTTTGGATCAGATGATTGTGCCACGCTCTCCAAAGTCCAGACTCGGTGCATCAGTGGAACTGTTTCTTCCTTGAAAGGAATCTAGGATAGGAAGGGCAAAAAATGCATTAGAAAGGGGGAAACACAGCTGTGGTGGGTTACCCCCATTGCTTGTAGGCCTGCTCTTAAAGATGGTGTCAAGGCACCAAGATAGGTGTGTGAAATGACAAAGACAGGCGCTATTTCTTCCTGAGGTCCATGCCGAGTCGAACGATTGTTGTCTGTGTCTTGCGTCCGGGGCCATCCTTTCAAATTAAAATGAATTGATTTAAAAAAGCGGGGACTGACTAATGGGGAACCGCATGGCTGCTATATTTGTGTGCATAAAACCGAAATTTAAACAACTTGAGGCAGTGTGGGATGTATAAACGTTTTATATATAGTAACCTTTTTGTTATTAGTTTTGGAAATGCTTGGTGATACTTCCCTGCCAGCGCTCCATAGAGCTGACTATACAGCATTCAGTGTGCGCTGCCGTGGAGCAGGAACTGTTTGCTCAACAACTCCAGGCTCCATTTCCAACTGGAGTACTAATGTACCCTCCGAGCCAGTCACATAAACCCAGGTAGCCTTATGTATGTAGACCGCTTCACCAAGCAGGAAGTTGAGATACACAAAAAGCAAGTGCATGGTGGTGGTGGGGACTGGAGGGGCTTCTCCTTGYTTCTTTATCCCCCCATGCGTGAATGCTAGTGATAGCCTGAAGAGCAGGGATGTCTGAAGTCAAGCTTTGGTTCATCTCTCCACCTCTCCTCCAAGTCTGAGACATTCCCAATATTTACCAAGTACAAAAGAAGTGAGCACTGCTGGGCATTGATCATTATTATATTCCTTCCCTGACAGAAAATGGGCTCAGAAAAAGCAGAGCAGAAACTAATCTTTGCAAAGGGGGGAAAATGAAGGGGTGAAGAATTGTGTTGGAGTGACATAAATTTATTTCATCCTCTAGATCTCTCTTGCAAAACAGGGTCCCATCTGCCCGAGTGGGATGTTTCCTAAAGAAATCTAATACCTATTTGCTCCAGAGTCCACACTAAAGCCAGAAAAGATGTGTAAGGTGCAAGGCTCTCCATTTCTCTCTCTCTCTCTCTCTCTCTCTCTCTCTCTCTCTCTCTCTCACACACACACACACACACACACACACACACACACACGAACCCATACACTCCCCCCCCTTCCTGAAAGATTAAAACATCCTCTCTCCAGTTCTGCTGTCCTCTCTATTTTATGCAGATCCATACTCACATGTGTACAAAAATTATAGCTCAGTTTGCTGAAATCGCCTAGATTGTCGAGGAAATTAAACTAAACAAGGAGCTGTGTGAAATGTTGAACTTTAAATACCAACCGCTACCTCGAGAAGAAGCAAATGAGTCAATAAACGCTCAGGTTTCTGCTACGTTTAGATTATCGTAATTAAAAGAATTATTTTGTTAGATTTTTTTAACATGGCGAGAATTCCCTCCTACTCTAATAGAGKGTGTTTGAAAATAATGCTCTTTCCCTCCCTTTTGATTTTGAACCGAAGGATTACAGTGTCTTCCATAAGTGTTAACGATGGTTATGGTCATGTTTAATGAATGGTACCTGTATTTCTGTGAACATCAGGCAAGATCACGGTATCATACTCTGTAGCCCAGAAGGGGCATGATCGACTTGAAGAACAAGGGTGCTAGGCTTGGGGGTGACGCTGTTGTTGTTCCGTGGCTTGTTTTTTTTTGTTTTAGGGTTGTTTCTTTTTATTATCCTGCCTATTCTGTCAAGTCAATACTAGTGCCATAGAGCACGGCTGAGGCCAGAGCTGAGGGAGCCCCGTCATTAACAATAGCATAAACAAAGGCAGGGGACCAGTTACCTTGACATTAGATGCCCGCTTTGTTCTGGAGCCTCCGACTGCATCCTGAAGCCCATACAGGGAAGTATTGCCTTCGGGAATGGCTAATCCACTCCAGCTATTGCCCCAAATCCCCTGGAAAACAAAACAAAACAACCAAAAACAAAGCCGACAACACCCCCGCCGCTCCGTACGGAGCCTGCGAATGGTTTCATCCCCTCCTGCGTTTCCCTGCCTTGCTACTACTACTACTATTATTGTTATTATTATTTACCTGCTCCCTTACAAGCACTCAGTGCTTTAGCCCAGAGGTGCTCCCCAGCTCACGCTGACAGGTTGATGCCCTTAAGCCCTGCGCACCACAGGTCACCCCGGCCCCTTATTTCCCCGCTTGCAGGGAGAAAAAGGCGGCGGGGGCGGGGGTGGAGGGGGTGCAAAACCCTGTGCCATGAGGGGGCGAGGGGGCCTGCGCTGAGCAGCCGGCTGGTGCCCAGGCACCGACCCCTCGGGGGCCGGGGGGGAGGGGGGCTGCCCCCCGCCGCTCCGCGCTGCGAGGGAGGAGGAGTGCGTGTGCGTGTGTGCGTGTGTGCGTGCGTGTGCGTGTGCAGGAAGGTGCCTCTATTGTCCTTCCAGCTCTGCCCTTGCCGAGCGGTTTTCCCGACGGAGGGGCCACCTTGCACTGCCCTCCCTCCCTGCTCGGGCTTCCTGGCAGACCCCTCTGCACTCCCTTCACCTGGAAAAAAAACAAAAAACAAAAAACAAAAAACAAACAAACAAACAAAAAAAAAAACAGCCCCGATCAGGATCATCCCCCCACCCCATGCTATTCCCCGCCGAAGGAACCTGCACGGTTTGGGAACGTGTCTTTCCTCTTTCCCCTAAAATACGGTTCCCCGTGCTCATTTTTGCCTTCCTCTTCTCCTGTAGCCCGGTGTGAAGGGCCGGGGACAGAGAGACGGATGGAAGCGGCTGTGCTGCCCGCCCCAAAGTTTGCGGGGAGCTGGGGCGACCCCTTCCCTCCCGGCCCCGCTCCGGGGTCAGCTTTTGTTCACGCTGTGCTCCGACGTGTGGAAGTCCAAGCCCCGGGAAGCCTTTGCCTGGCTCTCTAGGAGAAGATGAAGGAGACCCGGTGGCGCAGCCCGAAGTGGACGGGGGCCTTCGGAGACAGATACATCGACTCCGGATGCTGCCAAATCCAGACTCGCAACGTGTGTGTGTGTTTGGAGAGGGGGGATGAAGAAGGTGTTTTGAGCCTAAAGTCCTTGCTTCAAATGTTAAGAGGTTCCTCATCAAATGATGCCAAATGATACTGATGTTGAAGGGTGGGGGTGGGGGGAGAAAGAATCTCAAAATCACTGGAAATTTCAGAGCGTTGAAAATAGCACTGAGAAATCCGGAGAATCAGCTCGCTACCAGCTCTTTTCTTTCGGATATGTGCATTAGAGGAGATTTCCCGGAGCTGCTTGCGAGCAAAGCTAGCGGGAGCCGCCGGCGCTGCCCCGAGGGGAGCCCCGGCCGGCAGTGGGGGCGGCTACGGCCGCGGGCCGRGGACACGGGCTGCAGCCCCCTCGGCGCACCTGCAGCTCCCAGACCCCCGGGGCTGCGGGCTCCTGGCTGAATCACTTGCAAAAGCCACGGCTGGCCCCGGCGAGGCGGCCCAAACGCCGCTCCCCGCCGTGCCCCCGCGGCCGCCGGGCAGGGGGTGAGCCCCTCCGTGTGCAGCGGGCAGGAGCCGAGCTGGGGGCTTGCAGCTGCATGCAAATCCCCGGCAATAATCTCATGCGTGTGTGCTATCCCGGCGACAAAGTGCCTCCACAAACGCCAGCCCTTTTTTCTTTTTTTCTTTTTCTTTTTCTTTTTCTTTTTCTTTTTCTTTTTCTTTTTCTTTTTCTTTTTCTTTTTCTTTTTCTTTTTCTTTTTCTTTCTTTCTTTCTTTCTTTCTTAAGTCCACCTAGGTCTCTCAGCCATGGAAAACAAATGAAAATATGGAGGGAGGGGGAGAAAGTTGGTTCATATGCACGTTTCATGAAATACAGCCTGCTTTTGTGGTAGACGAAAGCCTGGTTTTTTTTTTTCCTGCACCTCTGCGAGAACATCACCGCTACCCGCTCCAGCTGGAGGAAACGATTCCACGCGGGACGAGCAGAAAAGAGGTGTCTTACCCACCCGGCCTCCCGCTGGCACCTTATTTGTTCCGTACCCACATGAAAAATGTATCTCTTCCCTAAATTTTCATTGAATCACAACTGTATTCGATATGGGGGTGGGGGAGAAATAAATTTGCACAATATTTTCTCTTGCAGGTAAAAGGGTTTGTTTTGTTTTGTTTTGTTTTGTTTTGTTTTCCCTCTCCAGGAAAGGCCTGTTTGCACATACAGAGGTAAGAGTTGTTTGTTTTTTTTTTTTACTTGCTCGTCTTAACCAAAAGAAAAGTCGATAGGACGAGAGGGGGGAAAAAAAAAAGGAGAATCTCCGAGAAAGAGCTGAAGTAGCAGAAGAGAAAAAAAAATCAAATCATAAAAGCCCCCAAAACTTAACAGCCCAATTCCAGAGAGCATGGGAGGGAGTTTAGTTTCTCAATTGCCATTTTGCGGACCGCCAAAAAAAAAAAAAGCTCCATCATATTGAAGGCGAGGTGGTCGTGGAGGGAAAGTTTTGCTTCCACGAAGTGCAAGTCGCTGAGCACAAGCCAGCCCGGCCCGGCAAGGAAAGCGGCGGCTTTCACCCCTCGGGAGGGGGCTGCGATCTGCCGGCAGATCTGTCCTGTCAAGAGCTGCGGCCCCCGGCCCGGACCCTGGGCGCTGCCCAAGAGTTTCCCAAAGTGGCTGCGGTGGCGCCCTGCCCCGCTGCTTCCCCGCGGCCCGACCCGGCCCGGCTCGGCCCGGCCCCGGCCCCGGCCCCGGCCCCGGCCCCGCACGGGCAGGCCGGCAGCAGTGGCGGCACCTCGGCACCCCGCATTTTGCAGCTTGCTTCCTGCTTCTTCCTGTCTTCGGCCCTGCTGCAGCCGGCTGCCCCCTCTCTGCACCCTGGCACGCACGGAGCCCAGCCCAGCTGCTGCTTGCTCCCTCCACCGGCTTTTTTCTCTTCTCCTTCTCCTTCTCCTTCTCCTTCTCCTTCTCCTTCTCCTTCTCCTTCTCCTTCTCCTTCTCCTTCTTCTTTTTCTTTTTCTTTTTCTTTTTCTTTTTCTTTTTCTTTTTCTTTTTCTTTTTCTTTTTCTTTTTCTTTTTCTTTTTCTTTTTCTTTTTCTTTTTCTTTTTCTTTCCCCCCTCTTCTCCCCTCCCCTATTCCTCTCCCCAAACACTCCTGGGTATGGCCGGGGCCCTCTGGAGAGGGATCAGCACTGTTCAGGCCGGGCTGCAAAGCACACTTTAGCCCCGCTGCCCACTGCTGCCGCCTTGTCTCCGCGGCCCCAACAAAACCCAACAAAAGCCCCGAGCAAACACAGCACGACAAGCCCGCGGCTGCTGCCCTCTTCGCAGCGCCAAATCCGCAGGGAGAGCTCCGCTGGGACTTCACTCCAAAGGCGGGGAGCCCCTCGTCTTTGCAGCTTTCGCCAGGAGAAACAGGCAGGTTGTCATTAAAGTTGTCCCTCGCACCTTGGGGGTAACCTGATCCGGGCACCGGGACAAAGTCGCGCCGCTCTCCGCGACCCGGCGAAAAACCCCTGGGCAGGGCAAGGGCCGCGGTGCTGGGGGTCGAGGAGGCCTCCCCCCGCGCACACGCCGCCTCCTCTCCCCTTTCTTTGAAACTGTGCTTAAAACAGCAGCTGAAACACAATTAACTGTAACTGATTAACATGGATTAGTTTGGCCTCCAAAGCACTCCAAGTCAATTCAGCAGCCATAATAATAATTAATTCATTAATAAGTACTATTGGTGCGCCATCACTAAAGCCAGGGAAAGTTTTCCTGAGAAGTACAGGTGGCAAGGAGTGTTAAAACAAAAACATTTGCATGCAACTTTTTAACCAGAATGGAAAGCACTTTGGTTTTATTTGGAGACATGTGTCTCACACATTCTCCCTCCCCCCCCCCTTTTTTTTTTATAAACTATGTAAGAATAAACATTACAGCTCTGGGCTTTTAATTTCTCCAGATGGAATCATAAAATACCTAGTAGATTTTATATATATATATATATTTGTACTATACAATTGAGGACACATGTCTGCTTTTCCCAGTGAGGACCGAGAAGCAACTAAATTTGAAGGCATAACTACTGAACCACATTTCGAATAACACACTCGAACAAGTTAACTTGAAAAGACAGGAAACCGCTAAGAGCACAGCACTGAAAGTTCCTCCTTCCCACTCGCTCTGCAGCAGAGGATTTGCCCGTCTGACCTTCGCACGGGCTTTGCCGTTTTCTAGYCGGGGCAGAGCGTGCGGGTGCGTCGGCGGGAGCGCGCCCCGCCGCTCTCCCTGCGCGCTCCGCTCCCCCGAGACTCCGCCGACCAGTGCCGATCCCAGACGCTTCTCAGGACGCTCCCACGGACGTGGCGGACTCGCCCTCGGAGGCCCGGGGTGGTGGTGTGTGTGTGTGTGTGTGTGTGGGGGGCAGGATCGCAAGAGCCTCCTGCTGCCCCTCTCGCCGGCTAGAAGAAGCGGTTCACTCACGCTCGCGGCGCTCCTCTCCGCTCCGGACACACGCACACACACTCACACACGCAGCACAGCGCTCACGGCGGGGGGGGGGAGGGGGTGAAGCGGCAGAGACCCGAAACCCACCTAGGAGCTACTTCTCAGAAACACGCGTGTTGGTGGGCTCAAGAGCCCCCAGCCTGGCCGGGAAAAAAGGGACGGGGGGAGAAAGAAAAAAAAAAGGAAAGAAAATAAAGAAAGAAAAAAAAAAGAGGAAAGAAAAAGAAATGGAAAAAAGAAAGAAGAAGAAGAAAAGTACTAGAGCAAGAATTCCTGCCCCAAACTGTGTTACCACTTTTGTTACGGGAATGCACAAAACAGCCTACTCGCTTCCCTAACGAGGTTCAGCACCGCCCTCCCCCGGCGCCCCCGGCTCTGGCTTGCATGTGCCTGGCGCGGTGGCAAGGGGCTGCCCGCTAGGGCCGCCGCGGAGGGCGCGTTGCAGTGGGGGCGGCCGGTTCAGCCCAGCAGCCCGCACTCAGGTCCTGCGTGCGAGCCTCCGGCCCCGCGTCATCTGGGCGCTGCAGACAACCCGCGTTAAATATGCATAAGGAACAGCTCGTTTCCTTAAAGGAGAACTTACCCCGCGGGAAAGTTGACAGCCAAATGGCAGGCCCGGGGGCGTGCGGGGTTTGCGTTTTCGTCTGCACGGCCCTCGCCCTTCCCCGAGGTGTTCGCGCACACGCTCAGCAGCACGGCTGGAGACACCCGGCCACCCTTCTGCTCGGGGCTGGCCGGGGAAGTCGTGACAAGTCGGGCACGAGCTTTTTTTAGTCGCGTTTCGGTGTAGCGGTGTTTTCACMGAGCAGGACCTCCCCGTCCCCGTCCTACCGTTTTCCCCGTCCGGCCGGGATGGCCGGGGGGCAGAGCAGTGCCGCGGTAGCCTTTCCCGTGCCTCTGGGGGATCGCACTTCKGCAGCTCTCCTCCGCTATCACTCAATTTGCCGTTCGCAAACTTGGATTTTACGCACTACGCGGTCTAAAACGGGAAAAAAACGCAGGACTCTAAAAACAAGGGGGTAGGGCAGGAGGAGGAGTGGGAATTGGGGAAACAACTAAACGACAAAGCCTGGGCAGATTGTGTAGTGTAGCTTGCCTGAGCAGCTTTTTTCGGAAGGGAAAAGTAACTTGGGGGGGCGGGATGCACAGGGGTCCCCCGGGGGAACCGGTCCGTGGACACCCCGGTCCGCGGACGCCTCTGCCGGGGGGGGGGGCGCGGCGCCCCTCGCTCGCTCTCGGGGCTGCCGAGGGGCCCACCGCGCCGGGGGCCTCCCAGGGCCGAGCCATCGGGCCGCTTCTCCCTGTTCGGGGGTTGTTTCTCCCCGTTTCGGACAAAAAGACGGGCGCTTATTTATTATTCTTATATTATCTATTTTTTTTCCCACACGTGGTTGTAAAGTCTGTAGCGCCATCTAACGGGGGGCGGAGGCCTCTCGGTTCCGCTCGGCCGAGCGCAGGGCACCGCGGCGGGCGGCCCGGCCCGGCCCGGCCCGCGGGGCGCTGTTCCGCGGGGCGCGCAGTGGCACAGCCCGCACCCGCGGGGCGCTCCGGGGGCCTCGCTCCGGCCCTTCCTCCTTGCCAGCCATTGCGTCGCTCGGGACACGGGGCGGGGGAGGGGGCACACTTTTTGCTTTTTCCTTTTTTTTTCTTTTAATTTTTTCTTCTCCTTTTCTTCTTTTTCTTT
>NW_028186823.1:3290440-3291833 GCF_003343005.1 Rhea americana | reverse complement strand
TTGAATCTCTTTTCTGGGAGGTCGGAGAGGGCTCCAGCAGGCTACTTTGTCTTACAAGGGAATACAACCCCCATTTCTGCTTTGGCACCCCAGGAACCTCTGCGCTCCCAAACTGCTGGAGCATATGCTAATGCCAGGGTACTGCAGCCGTGCCTGTGTTTACAGCCACACTATTTTTGGCACAAGTGAGTTGCCTGGATTAGGAGCCTACTTACTCCGGGCTCTTGTCACAGGCAGCGGAAAGAAACAGAGACACCTCCAGGACGCAGTTCAACTCACATCAGATCTGAGCCAGTCTCTACAGGTGTCTACCTCTACAGCTCTTTCCAGCTCCGGGTGTCTCAGGTTAGAACCAGGTATACTGGCGTTTCTGCTAAACCAGCAGAGAGACTTTTCATTAGCTTTGAAGTTTACTTTTCTCTCTGCTCCTGTATCTCTGTTACAGACATAGCTCAAGAGCCACATCTTCAATAACGTACCGGTTTTGCTGTGTTTACCTATGTCTTCTGTACATACATTTTGGCAGGAAGTCACAAAGAAGCACAGAAATTTCTCTATACGATAAGTCATAAAATGTTAGTGTAGACTTGGCTAACAGCAACTGTATTTGCATCAGCAACTCAAACTGTATTTATTTTTCAGCCCAGGTTGTCCAAGGCACTTTGGCTTCTGGTTACATTGAGAAATGTCAACTTTTGCTTTCAACTGAGATAATCCTTTAAACTAAGAAAGGAAAAAATGTTTCMTTCACTTTTACATGAGGAATGATGATGGAAGGACAGCTACCCCAATGTCTTTTAAATGGAGCATTCCCCATGCTTGTTACCCCTTGCCTCCATACCACAAGGAGAGTGAGTGAGAGCGATGGCAGATGGTTTGCTGTTAACAGCTTCCAGTTTAGGAAAGATCCCCCCTGACACTGGTAAGGGAGAAGTACTTTTCACTGTGCAGTAGCAGATATTCATTTGTTTCTATCAGATGGGCCATAAAGATTGCAATTTGACCTAAAATATGACACCTATTTTCTTTTACTATACAATACCTTGACATTGAAAGAAGTTAAGCTTTGGCTTTGAAATCCTTTGTGTTGTAAGTTTTCTCGTACTTGAAAGATGAGTACAGCTCCTTGAGGTAACTGAAGGCAATGCATTTCTCAGGTCATTCCCAGGAGGGCTGTAGGCAGGATCAGTTGTGGAAAGTCAAAGGTACCTTTTGCTGTGAAACCCATAGGGATTAACCCATCAGAGGCTTTTGATCCCGAACGTGCTGAAGTTGTGGTGAGAAGCTTCTGTTCTACCAAAGTCCTTTCGCTGAGCCATTGGTGAGTAATGTGATGGATCCTTTTTTTCTTTTTTTTTCTTTTTTTTTTCTTTTTTTCCCCTGGGAGTTTTCC
>NW_028186823.1:3159592-3290362 GCF_003343005.1 Rhea americana | reverse complement strand
TTTCCTGGCATGGAAAGATATGGGACCCATCCCGTTTGGTGTTATAGTGTCTTTGGGTCCTTCTAGTAAGGCAAGGAACATATGAATTATTTTATCAAATATATACAACAATGAAGCAGCTCCATCCACATGAAGGTATTTAATTAAAATGAGCGTAGTTTTCAGAAGTGCCAGGGAATAAATTAGGCTCTGTGGGTGCATGGTACCACTCTAATTCATGACCCCTTCATATAAATGCCAATATTTTGACTTGGCTGACTACCTTTAATATTCAGGTTTAACATTTTTGGCCCATGTGTTCTGTTTCCTCAGGGCTCTCTAATCTTTAATTTTTACCATAGAAAAATCTTAATGATTTCAAGGTTCCACCTTGCTAGCAATACGGTTTGAATCAGATACACTGCACAGAGACTATTTTGATTTAAAAAAGAAAAACCTTCTGGTTTTATTTCTGCAGGTATGAATAAAAATCAGAGAGATCCTGTATTTAGAGCTTGCCTACTCTTGATAGCAGATAGCATGCACACTGTGATATGGATCAATGGTACAACATGTTTTCCTTCATTAGAAACATAGCCTGGACATTAAAAACAGCCTGCTGAAGAATCATAGTCATTTAGTAATCATGTAATTTCACAATCAAGAGTTTACTATCCCCTTTCCCCCCATTTAGGACTACCCATTTATGGAGAACATGTGATACAAATAAGTTCATGATACCTTTTTCTTAAAGCTTTGCCTGCATTTCAAATGTGGCTTTAGCAGTTATCAGATCCACCACTGACTGCAGATGGGATTTATTTTCACTAACTTTAGCTGTATACTGGTTAAGTGTGTAGGCTAAGCCTGGACTCCCTCTGTATTCAGTGGAGGAAGGCAGAGGTGATTCATGCTGTCTGAGGCTAGTGAAGGGAAGGATAAGTCCCTTTAGGAAGTTTCCTGTGCCACTTTGTTGATTATAGATTACAGGCAACAGTACATAGCTGCTTAGTTGTAGCACACTGAATCAGATGGGTGAAGCCAGGGTGGATGGATCCTGTTCTGCCTCTTTGTAGGCAGTGCAGACAAGGACAAACTGTAGTCAGTACCATGTCAGGACTTGGGACTAGTCAGGATGAGCTGTCACTGCACTGAGTGTGACTGCATTTTGCTCTTAGCAAGCAACATCTCTTGATTGGGCTCACTTTTGAAAATGGGCTCTGAGCTTACATTGTAGCCAGTGGCAAAATGCTCAGGAAAAGTGAGCCAAGCCCCCAGTTTATATGATGCTGTGGAGAMTGAAACAGTGTTACTTTGGCATCCATTTACTTGCTGTTTAGGCTGTGGCACTTCTCAGAGGCAGGGGTTCTTCTAGTTTTTCTTCATGACATAGGGAGCTGGACCCTTCCYTTTGATCAAAGAGTTTCTGCATAATCATATGAGCCTAGGAGCCAGGTATTAAAGGAAATGCCAAGTTGTATGAGACTGGTCATAAACAGAAAATAAAGAWCTCCAAAACCCCAAATAAAACCCAGCAGAAATGAATATAAGAACACTTCCTCATGTGGTTGCCTTGGAGTGAAATACACCCCTTTACCCAGGGCTGGTGTGCACAGCTTGTACAGAATTAGATTTACACCATAGTAAACTTTCAAACTTTCTATTTTTTTCTTTTTCTTTTTTTAAACCTGGTGTGTGAGACCCCATGAACGGGGACATATGAAGGCAGGGGAGCTGCTGCTCTRGGCTGCATCAGAAGACACAAAAATACTCCAAAGCCATATTTGGTAATTTGCTGCAAGAGTTCGTGTGTCAGCTGGAGCCTACTGGTGAGGGGATCAGATGCACCTAACCTGGAAGGTCAGGAGCCAGGGAGCAAATGAAGCATTGGGTTGAGACAGAGCACATTGCCAGAGCCAAATGTGAGATGGGGGCCAGAYGTAGGAGTCTCATGAGCAGACTGACACAAGGAATGTCTGCTTCACAGTGGTAGAAAAGCAGAAAAAACAAGCACCAGTTTCTTGAAAAGAACCTATCTCAGGGGACCCTGTTACTTCTGTGCTACACTGAAAATTTCACTCCAAGGACCTTTCTGTAGAAACAGGAGAAACAGATGGATTTCATGGAAAGAGAAGAAAATATTCACCCACTTAGCTATACAAATTCCATCTATATTATCCCAGTGAGGCCAATGGGTAATTTCATATTGCCTCTTGCAGGAGCAGGTCCAAGTCCTTAGCTCTGCAAGAAGGTTTAGCTTCAGATTGGCAAAAGGTAACACTGCATACATTTAGATGGTATTAAATGAGCCTCCTAGGCCACTACATTTTCAATTTCAGTGTATGTGGTTGGCAGGCAAATATTGGATGAGGCTTGTTCTTATGTAGGGTGTAGCTAGCCTGAATATTGCAGATGGTAAAGTTCAGCTGAGTATTCAGTTACCAGAATTATATTCAGAAATACAATGTTTTAAATTTTATATGATAATCCATTTTTGTTCTCTTCCACCATTCAAGTTAGTGAATATTGCTCAAACTTGAAAAGTTTTCTGAACAATTTGGGTCTTTCTGTTTCAGTTCTTGTTTGGCAGACCAGCAAAAGTTTAGAATTGAGAAACAGCTAAAAGATTTATTGAACACTGAAGGAGACTTACAGTCTCCTCTCATCACACAAACCTCTCCCTTTAATCTGTCCTACAGAGATCCAACCATAGTTAGTTCCTCATGGGTGGAAGAAACTTCTTTGACTAGCAAGACCTCCTGTACTCACAAACACCATGTCATAGACTTGCTTTCACCAATGTGTCAGGCTTAATCTTAAATGCTGTTAGAGTCTTGGTGCTTGCTCTCCCCTTAGCAAGACTGATGACTCTAACAGCTMGGAAGTATCTTCTGATTTGCAACATAACTGTGTTTGTGGCCAACTCATATCTTCTTAGTCTTCATTTTGTGCAGCTTAACAAGATAAGTTATTCAGGCCTCTTCCTGTTTTCTCTGGTCATCTTAGCATCTGTTTCTGCACTGTGGTTTCAGCTGGAATCGAGTTTTCCTGAATGTGAGTGTTCAGAGCCATGCACAAGGACTTATCGGGATTTTGTGCTAAAGCATTAACACTTTCCTATTTATGTCTCATCATATTTTAGTTACCTGYTTGGAAGGCTGGTTCACCCTGGAGCATGAGAGTCACATCGGAGAGTGTAGCTAGGACTTTGTGCTCTCTTATAAGCTTAGAGCAATTAGTGGAAATTTTATTGTTAGTCCTGAATTTGCATTTCATTTTTCTGAATTTTGACCTGTTCTCAGGGTCCTTAAGTTCTTTTCTCCGTGATATCTATTTCATTCCCTGCATTAGCAATACCTCTCAACTTTGTGCCATCAAAAATGTCAYAGCATGTTCCTAATATTTATGTCATGACCATTTATGAAATTTTAAACAAAACTAGTTCCAASACTTATTTGGAGAAGTTCTCGTAATTACTTCTTTCTAGCCTTGTAGCACCTTTTGCAGTGGTGTCTGTGTGCTATGTGCCAGATCCTTATTATAAATACAGGGCTCCARCTTAAATAATTTCTCCTGTGGTAGTGTGTCAAATGCTTTCATGAAATCCAGATAGACAGTATTTACTCTATTTTCTCTGTCTGGGATATCATCTTGCCCAAGAAAGCTTAGGTGGACTTCGGTGTGATCTTTCTTGTTATGTTCTGTCCCACTTCCTTTTTAGCACCTGGTCTTTCTTTCTGAAGGTAAAATCTAACGTACTGTTACCTGTTTTGAAGTCAAAAACAAAGCTRTCTCTTTTGCCTGCTATGTGGATTCCAGAAACTTTTAGTAGCTCAGACTACTCCAGGCCTCTTTCACATTTTAATGCCAGAACTCTGCAATTCATCTGACTTTACCATTCARTTTCCTGAGTTTACCAAACTTTGCCCTTTCAAAATGTAAAGCCTTATTAACACTCATTTATTTGTTCCATTTAATTAGGAAGTGTCCGTCCCTGACCACTTGAGCTAAGGTCATTTTTTGCTGCAATCATCTGTTCCCCAAACCAAGTCTCAAACAGCATCACTTTTTAATGGTTCYGTGAGAATGTCATTAAGAAATTTGCTGGCTATTACATTCAAAAATATCTGAATTTTATCATCATTAGTACCATTTTTTTGATCTCTATTTGGGAAGCTAAATATTTTCCTGAATGACCCAAACCGGACAGAACATTTCTGTCTAAGGGCATTACTGGTGACTTCATCCCTAACCAGAATCAACTTGAGGGGCTTACACTTCACAAGTCGACTCTCTTTTACCATCTTTACTCAAAGTGATTTTAACTGGAATAAATTTTGCTTTTTCCCGTGCTATCCCTTCTGTACACTCTTCTTCATTGTTTCATATCATCAATGTGCAGTYCTCTGCCACCACCTTCACCTTTATCTCTACCTTTCTGAATAATGCATATGCTTGGAGACCAGTGTGCCAGCCATGATTGCTATTCTGTCGTGTCACCAGTACCTCTATATCTGTGCTGTTTAACGCCCTGTGAATTTAGTTCATAGTTTTCCCTTTTTTGGTGCATATATTGTTGTTAAATATTTCTGTATCCACACCACAGCTTCGTAAGATCTGTTCCTGATGCTYGCTATATTGCCCACTTGGAAGCTGTTGCCATCACTGTTTACACTTTCTTTCTTCCTATTCCCCATCCTTYTGATCACTGAAATTTCTTTATCTCTTGGCATGTTGGCATATTCTCATGTACCTAGGTTTTCTCCTCTGGTGTTCTATGGGCTCGTGGAGATCATTCAAATCTCTGACTCTGTACCCTTCGTTTCTCAGTTCAAAGCTCTGCTTATCATTTCTGCCAGMCCTGCTTCCAGAAGGCTGTTCCACAGTTGCTCAGGTGGAGTCTGTCCTTCGAAAAGGGTCTTCTTTCAGTAAATACATCCCAATGGTCAAGCATTGCCAATCCTTTAGCTRTCTGTTGATCTTCCTCAAAGCRTATTTTATYTCAGCTGAGTTTTTATTTCCTATAGCATTAGGAAATGCTAGACTCTAGCACTCTTTCTAAATAAGCRGTATTAAAAAAGGCTCAAAAATATRTGTCAATGGGAGAATTAAAAAATAATAATGACATTTGCCCRAAATCTCCAGTAATGCTGTTCTAAAAGCAGCCTYKCTCATGTAAGCAGACAGCCCAGAGAGGCAACTGAGATACAACCGGAAGCTGCAGTGACTAGTCTGTTCCCCATCCCCCCCAGGATTTCTTGTGTACACAGAGAGTTTTGCCATCCTTGCTGTGTCAATCAGAAGCATGAAAACAATTGCCTGAGGTAGACAGAACAATATCAGGGAAAATAAAGGCTTTTTGCTGGTATATCATTTTGTTCATCAAAATGGTTCCACTGAGGTAGCTTTGTCGGCATTATATTAGTGTAGCTTTGCTGGCAAACTCTTTCACATGTAGTAAACATGGTCTAATGGAATARCAGAGGAGAGCAGGGACTACACCGTGTCTGCTTTATAAGGCTGATTCAGCATTGATGGATTAAGGAGCACACTAGTACTGGATAGAAATAGATGTTACGTGAGAAAGGGCACAAACAGTTCGTGTTGAATTAAAAAGGCTACAGTGGATACCCTCATGAATATCCTCTGCTCACAGAACTTCCTCAGGTGTCAAGGGACATTTCAGGTCCTTGTGGGCTTGGGCTCAACACAAGCTCAGCAGCCATTTCTGACAAACTAGTACTTGTGCTAGGTCGTGTTGTGCTATTAAAAAACACCTACAATATGAGTGACTTCAGAACAATTGCAAACATGCAAGAAAACAACAGACTTGATTGGAGGTGAGCCTACAGAAGTGTGGTGGTGACTAGAATTGTGCAGATAAAATGCATCCAAGTTATTTTCCTTTTTTTTTCTTTCTTTCTTAAAAGGCTTATATTTCTGTGGAATGTGAGATGACATGGTTGATCTAAATTCACAGTAAAATTTGATTAAATGGAGTGCAGAAATGTATTGGCACTGCAAACAGCTTTATATTTTAAAGAATTCAGAATTGATGTGTGAATTAGGAAAAAAAAAAAAAGTGTTTGCGGAAACACCAGCCCATTTTTAATGCAACAAAGCTTGTTAGTTAGTATATCACTTACAGAGTCAAAACAATAAAATTTTGTAGATGATCACTATCATGAGCACTTACTATAAATATTGAGTAAAGATCTGTGAAGAAACAGCCTCTTGGTATATATATCTCTGGATTAAGCCTCTAGATTTAACAGTAAATTGGGTGAGAGGAAGTGCTGGCTAGCCATTGAAAGCAGGATTAGGAGTGGGGGCAGGTAGCTTCTAGATCTGTTTCAGTTCCTGATTCACTGTGTGAACTTAAGGCAAGTGGCTTCAACTATTCGTCTGATTTTCAGTATCTGTAAAATTGGAAACATGCTAACATTTTTCTGTCCTTCTAGGCATTCTTAGGATTCTGACAGATCTGCAGCACTCGGACATAGGTGTAAAGCACACAAGCACATAGACGTAAAACACAGTTATCAAATAACAATGATCAGCATAGCAGTGGACCTGAAGAAGGCTTGCCATTAACTACATTCCTGCCTACTCTCTTTATGTGCTCTGGTACTGTGCCACATAAGTCCATTTGAGGGCATGTTTCAGCCAGGGGTTTTGCTCGCAGTGCTGCAACTCATGAGATATCCAACCAGGCAGCTGATATGCAAGTCGTCCCTCATAACCACTGAAGGGAGGGCAGCTGCAGTCTGCTTTCCCTCTGTTTCCCTCTCTGCATTTGGCTGCCCAACTGTGCAGTCATTTGGGTAGGGAATTTCCTAAAGTCTCAAATCAGAAACAGATCCCCTCTGTCTTTCAGTTAGGATTTGGCATGCCCCTGCAGCTTGATGGAGCTCATTTCCTAGGGAGGACCCCTAAAGCTTGCAGTTGTAGCATTTCATTCTTCTGTATTTTTGTGTCACTAGGTAGAACACTAGCTCTTCACTGCTTCTACCTTTAAAGGCTGATGGCAAGAATCCCAGAAGAAATAATCCATCTAACCATACGAAATACAAAGATACCACCTCTGTCTCGGCCTGTTCTTGAGCTTCAAATCACCAGAGACTGGGAGGGTATGTCAGGGAGCAACAACTGCATTTTTTGGCTTTGTATTTTTCCCTAATCATCTACTGTTAGTCACCATCAGAGGCAAGAGTCTAGAGGGATCTTGATATGATCCAGTATGATCATTCTTATGTTTTGATGTTATGTTCTGATAATCTGGCCTTAAACAGCTACAGAAAACCATGCTGTGGCAATGTCTAGGCAATAGGGCATGGACCAAACATTGCTGTCAAAGACCATTCATTAATATTTAAAAAAAAACATATCATAAAAGTGATGAAGAATCCACCCTTCAGCTTGGCTGTTTGCAGCAAATATTATAAAGGTATTAAACTAAACAATGGCTTGTACTCATCTGGCTCTCCAGATGTTTTCTATGACTCTTATTTTCTATCAATCAGTTAACCACGGTTTTTGCTTTCCTTAGCAACCTATTTCCAAATCACAATCAAAGAAACTAACGGCAAATAATGAGGGCTAGGTTGTATTTGATTGCTGCTAGTTGCTCATGGGAAAGGAAACTGCAAGAAGCACTGCCAATCCTTCACACTGGCAGGCCAGCCAGGAACGCTTCCAGCTCCCCTGACTGCCCCCACAAGCATGCTCCGTGCCAAAGGGGCTCTGTGGCACCCACAGCCGACCTAAGGGACCGTATGGCTGGGGATAGAATGAAACATGCCACCGATCATGCGTACGAGGTTGGAGATACAGAATAATTTATTTCTCTTTCCACTCAGCCCTTTATTACAGCCTCCCCAACTCGCTCATAGGCACAGCAGGCTGCAGTCATTCAGAGTTTAGCAGTGGATGTTTTCAGCCTGGCTTCATAAGGAAGCACAGCTCCTATAATTGCACTGTGTGTGTGTGTGCTTGTGTGCATGTTTGTCTAATAGTTCTTGAACCCATTGGCCAATTTTAGCTAAACCTGACAGAAAGGTAGAAGTTTCAAAGGTGACAGTACATTTTTGTGAAAATAGAAAGCTGAGTAGTTTTCCTACTGATGGAAAGGCTGCAGCCCACACTCAGTTCTCATTTGACGTGGAGAGAATCCACCTGGGAGGGAGGCTGGAAACATATGAAGGAAAGCTTCAGTCAGAGCTTATACCTTATTAGATATCAGGGTATCCACTCTGTAGCCAAGGCCTCTCTCCCATATGGGTTCCTTAGTGTCTGATAAGGACTGAAATCACAGTGCAGCAATACTATAATTCATTTAAAATGTCAGTAAGCCATGAAACACTAACTCCATTGGTAACTAGGCTTCCGGAATAATTCTAGTATTCATGGAATACTTATTCCCCCATACACTGCAAAGCTCCAGGAGGAATTATGGGTATTTCTCCATTACTTCCAGTCTCTAARCTAGCTTTTTTGAAGCTCTCTCTGCCTAGTGTTACATTGGGTCTTTTTAGTGCCCACTGCCTCCAGAGGTTTTGGGGAGGAAAGATATACTCCACTTATTTCCTCAGACTTGGGCTCATCAGGCATGTCTGAAGAAACTGATTCACAAAAGAGCTCCCTGTTCCATTTTAGGTGCTGGAAAAAAAAAAAAAAAAAAAAAAAAAAAGGCCAGATTTCTCAATGGTTTCCTGGCCAGAAAGAATTGCTGGCTGCAGTTGTAGGAAAAATCTCCATTTAGAAGTGTAAATGAGAATGGAATCTTCCTGGAAATCTGCATCCAACTGTAGACTATCAGCACTTGAAAATTTGGACTTCATCGCTTTTGAAAAACTTAGCTCTAAATGAGCAAAATCAGAAGTGACTTTTCAAAAGCCTCCTGCCTCTAGTCGCCTTAATTCCCAGGTAGCACTGAAAATATTTGTGGTATTGATGTCAGGTATCATGCTCAAACCAAGGGGAAGAAAAGGACATATTTCAGTTGGCTTAATTCTCAGGTTTCCTCTAGATACTGTTTTAATAACAGACTCATTAGGAAATTCCCCAATTATTTGTATTGTCTTCCCATGTTAAAAGACAGAATGTTATTTCTTAATTTCAATATTATTACTGAATAGGGATAGCTATTCCCTGCAGAATGAACAGATTATGCTGGTCCACTCGGGGATCAGCATTATTTCTGGCTGTTACATTTCCCTGCAAATGAATGCTAATATCATGACAGGTATTTGACAGCGGTATTAAAAAAGAAAAGAGATGTATCAAGTCATTCGATTAGTGATAGAGAGAGAAAGGGAGATCAACACAYGGAAACACATGCAAGTGCTCCCGTCAAAGAGAATCCCATGTAAAGTGGAACAATTCTGATGCCTGATCTCAGCAGAGTTTAAGTCAATGACGGATTTGCCACAGATCTGAACAGGCACAGGGCCACAGCAACAAAGAAAGCAAAATTTATTTTCCATATAGCTACACAGTGTCGTTTGACTTCAATAGGTGTTACAAATAGATCCCAGGAGTTAAAATCTGGCTCTCTTAAAAGTCAGGGTTGCAGGAGATGGTAACCGAGATTGTAGGCAGGACAGATCAGATATTACACAGAACAAGAAGGAAATACAAACCTCATAGAATTAACATATATTGTCACATTCTATTAAGGTTTTCTGTAGGGCTAGATCAGATTAAATGCATTGAATCCTAGTCATCTTACAGCATATGAAAATATTGTCATGGGCAGAATTTTTCATTACTGAATAAAATGCAGAATAATGAACAGTAGACAAAAAAAGAGAGAAGATGTAAAGCCAATCAAAGGAAGGGCAGATGTTTAAAAAGTCTTTTGCTATTCAGGATTGTGATCCAACAAAAGCAATTATGTTTCTGCTTTCTCAATTTCAAAACAGCAGAAAAGAGCTTTGAGGTTTTTCCAGTGCTTATGGCCTATCTCCACACCGTTAACTGAACAGAAGGTAACATAATACCAAACATAGCCAAAGGCAACTGATTCCATGCAAAGCTTATAATTTGGGACATCCAGTGATTTAAAGGGGATCATAATCATGAAGGAGAAATATATATATATATATATAAAAAATTCAAAAATTGTCAAAGAAATCTGTAAGAAGCCTAATTAAATTCTATTATAAATCTGGAAAAGGAATCATAATAACAAAACTAAATCAGTGCCTACAGGTGGAAATTACACTTGGTAACTGCCCTTTGAACTTGTGAAAAAGATAATGTCTGGAATTTTGTCAAGGAATGACTGGCACGTGGCTGCACAAAAGACAATAGTCTGTCTTGGCAAAGTGTGGAATGTGATTTTTGATCAAAAATGCATTGTGTTGTTTTTGAATGGATAAATATCTGAGATGCAATTATAAATACAGTGGACCACATTCTACCTTCAGTATCCCTAGCCAAGCACCTCAGCAAAAGGTCAGAGAGGCCAAATATATGAATATTCAGTGAATGCAGAGTACATATGGCCCAACATGCACAGAATAGAGAGGAATAAAAATCCACAAAGATTCAGTGTCAGTTATTCTACCTTTTCGGAAAACCATTTTCTTATTAATACAGTACTCTTCCTATATTACCTGATGCGCAATGTCTTATGTAGAAAAATGCTGCTTTCTACTCAGATTGTCTGTGTCATCACAAAAATGGAGAAGATAACTTTCTGCCCTTTGTAGTAGCTGTACAACTTCTGTGTAACAGAAAGGCTATACAGTTAGACACAAGGACGTGCGGTCTTAGGATAAAATGCTGCTGAAGTCAGCAGAACTTTTGCTACGGACTTCAAGAGGGCTGAGATTTTGCCCATGGAGTCTGGCTGCTTTTTCTCTGACTCTTGTTCTTGTGTCCCATTCAAACAACACAGGCTGCTTCCTGCTTCCTCTGATTCTCCACCTAGGGAGCGACAAGCACAAAGTGTCACTTTTGCAGGTGAGCAAGCAGAATTTCTTTAAGATACCATATGATGAACCTTGGCACAATCCCAGACTGTCTTTTATGTGCCTAAAATGCTGCTTAGGCAGAATGTAGATGTATACTGAGAGTCACACAGGTAATCCTGGCAGTCTTGATGAGGCATCTTCCGGGCATTTTGCTAGCTGGGACTTCCCCAGGTACCCAACACAGTCTTTTACATGTGCAACCAGTCCTACCCAGAGCCAACTCAAATGAAAGGGAGCCCAGCCCTCCTGCAGGGAGAGGAGATGGGGCTTGCTTTCTGCCACTGCAGAAAGGGGTGAGGTGTAGGGAAAGCTAGGACAGTGTGTGGGGCAGAATGGGGAGGGTTCAGGAGAGCAAGGCTTTTGGTCCTGCCAGGGAAATAAAGAAGTAGACCTCTCAATGCCCCTAGCTCACTACTTCAACCCCAGGCTTCTGCGTCATTTTCTGGAGCTCTGGCCTAGGCAAAGCAGTGCTTGTGTTTTTGCAGTAGTAGGCTGCAAAAGTGACAGCCTGCTTATCTTCTGTCTTGAACTGATTCTGCCATAGGGCTACATTGCTGAACCATGTTCCTATTTCCTTCCACAAACTTGGCACTTTCTGCCTTGAAACCTGTTGGTAGGCTTTCTGGTACTTTACAGTACCCATGAGGCTCACCCAGAAGGTGCACAGGACCAGGATGTAGGTTTGTTTTGGATTTTGATAGCAACTGAGAATTTCCTCTGCTTGTTTTCTGGGGCACATGGTTGTTAACTGGAAACTTCTGAACTTGAAGCTGGGTAGCTACATTAGCTCAGGATCAGCTGTACAGTAAAGCAATTCCCCACCTGGTTTGGAGCAAGTACAGAACATGCTCAACTCCATCTGCAAAAGACCATGTTAGCATCATCTTGTACACCCTTGGTTTCAGCATTCTCAGCCACTTGCATTTAAAAGTGACAACTGCTGTTCACCGTTTGTGCAATTGCCTGGCAGAAGGAATGTTTTGGGAGACAGGGGTTTTCAGTTCCTTTCAGCTTAAGGTATGGTTAAGAGACCATCTTTGCCACAGAAAGAGAAAAGGCAGCAGGGGAGATGACCACATCATACTTTGCACTGAAACTAGCCACAGTGGACTCAAGAAATCAGGAGTCACAGAGCTAAATAAAGCATGAACAAGCTATAGCTCTGCATTACATGCAGATATGCATGTCCTGAAACTGAGAGTTTGGAGCATCCCACTCTCAGCAGGAACACTCAGTACTCAAGGTGCTCCTTCCCTTCCCTCTGGCTCCATGAATCATGCTTTCTGGTCTGCATAGTGGCCCAACTTCTATAGAAGAATCAAAAGTATTCCCTCATCACTATTCCCACCATCACCTAACTCCTTCTGATGATATATCCTCTCTACGTTGCTGTAGCATTTGCTGAGATAGGTCTGGAGGCATATATTCTCTGAGGCATATACTCAACAGGCTATTCAGTAAAAAAGGATGGTATCACCACGAACTCCATCCCAAGAAAAACAGTGATGACGACCTGTGTCCGAATGTGTGACTTAGGTAGCTAATTACAGGACAGTCCAGTTCAGCGTGCTACATTTGAAGATGCACTTAACTGAAGCTCAGATGGAGAGCARTACCTCCTTCTTTGGGATTTCCTATTAGCTTAGGTGGCATTTAGCTTGCCATGTCCATTCTTAGGGAATTTTTACATTGGTGGGTAGACATGTCTGTCCCCTCCATGGCCCAAGTAGATATAGAGCATTCTGGTCCAGGAGGTAAGGCTGGTTAACTTAAGTCCTGTGCTGTAATTACATATTTACATAGCTGCCAGACTGAAGCTGGTTACCATGCATGACAAGAGCAGGCATATATTCCTCTGCACCCACTTAAGTGTGGCTATTTTCTAAATGCTAGCTTTCCTCAGCCAATGTGTAGGGAGTTTAAGTGTTATCTACCTGCATATTTCACCCATACTTGAGCCCAAATTTCTGACCTAACTCAGCAACTTACGCACTGCTGATGTCTAAACCCAGAACATACACTCTTAAGCCTGAACTTTTAAACTCTGTTAGGTCAGTGGAGAAGCAGTCTGAGTGGACACTAAGACTGCCAAGAAGCAAGTGAAAGCAGTTGCGTAGACTAACCTTTGTCCAAGTTGTAATGGGCTATTATAGTAGCCATTTAGCCAGTGTCCTGCATCCTGAAAAGCCAGGCTGTCTGATGACATGAAGTGAGAGGTCAGAGTATACGGCAGGGAACGTGCTACACCTCCCAGCATCAGCAGTCATTCCCTCAGTTATCCAGTGTCAGCTGTGTCCAGATATGGCTCTCCGTCATGCTTCATTGCTTCCCTTCCTGTCTTATGACTACAGTAGCCCTGAGAACCTGTCCTGCTTCTCTCCCTTGGGACAACAAAGCTGGATTTTGGACTGCTATGAGTCACTGCTGTGTCTGTCCCACATCCAGTGTGGTATGCCCCCATGTTATTGAATCTACAAGTCACACAGAAGCTTGGGCTGAGAGACAGAAGCAAATACCTGAATGGTGATGTCAAGAAACCAATAAGAAGAAATGGCATCAGGCACCCTCTCAGCAGTTAGTTGCCACCTCATGGCTGAGATGGACTGTGTGGGTGCTCTGTCCCTGCTTCACTCCAGGAGAAAGTGCACCCACCCTCACCACCAGCTCCTGCTGTCAGATGGCAACATAACAGAGGAGCATCAATTGAGAAGTGGTTTAAAAAAACATCCCTTACTGCTTCTGAGCTAATAGCTGGTGCTTCCCAGCTGAGATACATGCCTGAGTGTGTGCCATTTTGATCCTAGCATCAGCGGGGGTCACAAAGCTCGTCAGGCCAAATCCATAGGCAAACATCCAGTGTACACAGCTTTAGGTGTCTCTCAGCACTGTGAATTTTGATTCAAGAGTACCCCCCTCCAGGTATTACATAGCTGGGCATGCCAGCACTGAGGACTGCTATTAGAGAAGCTCTTCTGACTTCTGCTGATCAGGATTAAGATGTGGCTGCACTCAGCTGTCTCCAGAAGTTTGTCCTCATCTTCCCTTCTCCCAGAGGTTACTGCCCAATCAGTTGTGCAATTTAACTCATTGTCTGATTGCTCCTTGACAACTACTTTCACATAGTGATTCGGATTAAAAAAAGAAGAGCTTTTGGAGCTGGCCTCTTATGCATAGCTCTTTGCAGCATCCCATTTAATTTACAAGAGGAGCACAGAGTGCAGCTCGAAGAAGCATGAAGAGCTGCAAGGAGCCTTGTTGTAGCTTTGTGTTTCTGGGCTTCCTGCAGTACTTTAACAGGTTAGCTATAGCCTCCCTCCAGGAGGATCTCTCAGAAGGGAGAACAGGGAAAATGCAAAAATATCTCAATTGCACCCCTACTCTGCCCCCACTAGACTCCTCAAAGTGGGTTGTGTGGGAACAGATGGCAAAGGAATTGGCTCTGTCAGCTTTGTACTAGCTAGGAACTCCCTCGTGCCAAGGGAATCCTCAAATGGGGAGATTCGGCATCTTTCCAGCTCTTCCAAAGTGGGTCAAAATGATTTAGGAATCTGGCCCGTTGTGTCCTCATTTCCTCTGTAAATCCGCCCAAATGCAGGGGATGATGGAATGGTGAGAAGGCAGAGAATAAAATTTCAAAGAGGATCAAAATATGTCATTTTAGCTTTTGTATGTATAAACATGCATAATATGACATTTTGTTTAGACAGTTATTTAAAAAGAAACTTACAATCTTTTTAATTAAAACGAATGCAAAGGAATAGGCTATAAATATGAACACAAGAAAGTAGGAGCTGACAGCACACAGCCTTCCAGACAATCTTTTTTCAGTTGTTATGGAGTATAATAAAATTTTGTTTCTCTTTGCAATTTTTCCATAATGTTTATGTTTGTTTTAGGTAACAGATTAACTGTAGGTGACTTTTTTTTCATATATCATGTCATGTGTCGGAAGCCCTCTCTTTAACAGCTAGCGTGGGAACAGTGAATGAGACTGTAGGAGAAAAGAGAAAGAGAGAGAGAAATGGTCATGCTGGAGGAAAATATCCACACTGTGGATGTGATAGTGTCTTCACTTTTACTGCCATTATTAATAAAATGCTGCTGGCTCCAAGTCTCAATACCTTCCCTTACCTCTGCCATTCCCCCACTGCGTACTTTGCTGTACCTCTGTTGTCTGTCTGCCTAACTTGCAAAATGCTAACTAAGTTTTGATATTTACCTGTTTATGATTAAATTGCAAAATGATCTGTTTAGGTCTGTTCTAAATTAAGGTCTGCGTTAAATGTCATAGCATTTATCTTTCATAAAATGAGACAGCAAGGACACTAATTTCCTAGGTACTCAATCACTGGCCCGTGCCACTGGAGAGCAGCCTGGGAAGGAGCGTGCCCACCGTTCACAGCTCGCTGACAGCGCCCAGACGGAATCATAAAAGTCAATTAATCATTAAAAGCTGTTACCAGCCCGTATTGAACCAGTCTGGCACCAAATGTTAATCAGCTCCCTATCAATACAATAAATTCCCGCAAATTGGGGCGGTCGATAGCGCCGAGGCCCAGCGGATCGATGGCAGGGCGTGAGGCCTCCCCTCGGGGCCCCTCCAACATGGCTGCCGGGCGGCCCTCACCTGCCCCGCCCGCGCCCCGCGTTGCCACGGCGACTGCATGGCCGCCCCCCCCCCCCCTTCCCCAGGCCTCCTTGGAGGTGAGGTGGAAACCGATGTATCACCGCCCGTGATGGATTTGTCAATAATACTTAGCAGGGGATGGCGGGAGCGGGGGGAGCTGCGGTCCCTGAGCGCCGCGGGGCAATTTAATTGCTCGCGACGCCGTGTGCCGCTGCATATCTGCAGGGGTTTAAGCAGCGGCCGCGGCGGCGGCTGGGAGGGCGCCYGGCGGTGGCCCCCAGGGCTGTCGGCGCAGAGCGCCATTAACCTGGGAGCTGGTACAGGAAGGAGCAACCCCGGAGCTCCTCGGATTAAGGATTTCTCCTCTCCGGTGCTGTTAATACGTTACTCATGAGTGGCTCTGAGGTTGTGTATTAATCCCCCCGCCCCGGGGACGCTCGCCTGGCGCGGCGCCTTCGAACGACTGCTCCATGTGGCCGAGGGGCGTCCGTAAAATGGCACCAGCGCCGCTAGGGCCGCTGGCATCCTCGGCGGCCGGGCGCGTGGGGAGAGGGGAAGGGCGGCTGCACTCTGGCGCCCGCGCGCCGCTTTTCCCCTAACCTAACTCGCTGAAGAGGGACTTCTCCAGACCTCTTTGCGCTTCAGCCTGCAGGGCCAGCAGCTTCAGGCTGGCTGCGGAGAGGAGGCAGCTCGAGTCCTTGTGCCCCTCACCTTGCCCCTGGGGCGCCTTCCCCACAGAGCTGCCCGCCCCGCTGGGGCGCCCGCTCCGGGGTGGGGARCAGCGGACATGGGAGCAACCACCCCAAAAAAAGGCACCGGGGCTTGAGGGAGCCGGGCCGCGACTCTGCGAAGCCCGACGCGCCCTCGTCGCGCAGCGGGACGGGGGCGAGTTATGTGTTTTACAGCCAGYTGAGACGGGGCCTGCGGCACGGAAGCGAGCGCTGCGGGGAGGACTGCGTCAGCCGGGGCCGTCGCTGCGGTGCCCCGGCTGCCGCTTCCCCGCGGAGGGCAGGGAGAGGCGCCTCGCCTCCGCGGGGCTGCCGACGGCGCCCGATCCGTTTACCTCCTCTTGCTGTTATTGAATCTGACCTGCGGTGTGTGTGTGKGGGGAAAGAGTGTTTTGGGGATTGCAGGGTATTAAGAAGCCTCTTCAGAGATGAGAGCAACGCTGGATGCTCTTACTCCAGGGAAGGATGGCGTTCCGCCAGTTTCATTGCCGTTTAACGTAAAACATAAAGGTTAACGCTGAATAAAGTAATACCCACGTTGATTATTTTAATAGTTTCAAAGTATAACTTTTTCCCTGGACTGCAGTTATCTCCTCCACMTGCTGTACGTGCGCCGGCAGCATTTTGCACTTCTCCGCAGCGCCGATGCGGTGGTTCCATTAAGTTCGGCACTGAGAAGCTATTGTGTGCATTGCTCGCGCAATCACTCCATACTCCATACCGAAAATGGGACATGCACCGATCCAAAGACATGCTAATTCCCGCAGCCTGTGCATTTTTAAAGATTAATAAAAGAAGGTTCATCTTATTATTGTCTGAGTTATAGGAAACATCAAAATAAATTAGGAATCTTCCTGCAAAGAAATCCTCTATTCAACATATTGAGACAGGATGATGTTATGAGTGTTCAGACAAAGGTAATACAGTGCCTCTACTTAATTGCCCTGACACCTTGCTCAGTTCCTCCAGCTATACTTTGAGAGCTAGAAAAAAAAAAGCCCCTCTCATTGTTATTAATTGTATTCCTTTTAAATGTAATGTCATATTGCTGCGGGCTGAGCTAATGAAACATACCCATATTACCAAAATAGGCATATTTCTTTTTGTATAACACATTCTATCAAAACTGTCTGCTAAAGACATTGTGTTAAAGACCTTTCATAGAGCAATATAAAGAATATCTCAGCTACTCCAACATTTCTATTACATGATTATTAAAATGCCCAGGAGGACTAAACAATATAGTGTGGATCCAGTTATCATATAAGACTTTAGAAATATTGTTAATTCCTGCCACTGATTTATGTTAATACTAATGCTAGATTACATGCTAGGGCTACTAAACAGCCACTGCATACCAATTCACACAAAGACAGTCTCTTTCCACTCTGTGGGAACTGCACTTCTCTTATAATGAGAATCTGAATTATTTATCTCTCTTTATCCTACAGTAGTTCACTTGACCACACTCAATTTTTTTTCTGTTCCTACTGCACATCAATGCATGTAAACATGACACAATAACAACTACTGTATTCACCTACTTCAGCCTCTTTAAATCACATGAAATCAGAGGATGGAAGCAAAATAACTGCAGAGCATTGAGCAGGCAAAGGACATGAGATTGCCTAAATGCTGAAATCACACCCAGCAYCCCCTGCAAAGTTGTCTTTAGTATATTTTAAACACAGTCCCAGTATAAATCATACATAAGCTGAGCATAAAGAAGACTTCGTTGCTGATGGTTTCTGAGTTTATGCTGGCCAGTCACAAGCTCGGAGAACGGCCTATATCTACAAAAGAGCAGCACCTGATCATAGGTGCCCAACTGCCTTTCACAGCTGTAACTGGATGTGAAGAACTATACACTGTATGCACAGAATTAATGGCCTCTTCCTTGGTCTCTGGGCAAAAATAGCAACATGCAATAGCATCAACTCCCAGTTCGTTTTGAAAGTTCATGTAAGAAAGCAGCGTTCAGTTCCATCTTCTTTCTAATCAAAGGCAGAGATGTGACCAGAACTCTTCTGCGTCAGAGGTGAGTACTGCATCCACTAAGTCAGAGGCAGTCTGTGGCAGGCCTGTTGATGTATTTTTAGCTTATCTGTAACATTTGTTCTGCAGTCAGTAATGCTGGATTTATGCATTATTTGGCAGAATGTGTTTGGTCCCATTTGTACATGGCGTACAGTCACATCTGAGTTGAATTCACTATGTGACATTTGTATGTTGCAGCCACACTTCCTGCTGTCTCAAATTGCACTTTGGCTGGCCTTTGCTCATCAGCCAACACTGTAGGAATCCAGCCTGGCTGAATTAATTCTGAATATCCCTGTGGAGAGCTCCCTGGGGAGAGATGGTTCTTCTGTTTTCAAAATAAAGAAGCTAAGACTCCGACTAGGACAGTACTTCAGCAGAATATGCATACCACTGGTAGGATACCAGTGTATCTCACCATTGCTTACATGCCTTTTGCAAGTAGCATTGACAAGGAGATGTTCTCAGTCACGGCGGTGGTCTACAAAAGGCAGTGCAGATGCTTGCAGGTTCCCATTGCATACTGCCCTGTGACTTAGGCTTCAAGTAGAGTTAGGACACCATTCACGACTGCACACATTGCTTGCCATCCTCACTGCTGATCAGCTGTGGAAAGAAGGAAAAAGACAGCACTCATGGAAATCTGAGCTTACATCTTAGCTGCTGAGGAAGATGTCTAGCCTGATTCCCAGTAAATGCTGAGAAGGGGATTACAAAGGTTATTTGGAAACTGACAGCCCAATTACATTTGGTAAACAATTTCCAGGGGGAATGACGAAAATCAGAAGGACTGCTTGCAATGTAACACCTACCATTTGGAAGACTCTTGTGCTGTGCTATCTGTATGTCTTGGATGCACAACACTTGGGCTCTGTCAGGGCAACTAGAGGACCTATATCCCCATTTTCTGTCTTACTTAGCTCTTTCAGCTACACACACATTGAAAGGCATATTTTTCTGTCACACTTTTAGCTGTTGCTGTTCACTGCATTGCTTCACAGTCATTACCACCAGCTGTATACCATTCCTAGTTTTCCACAGCTTTTTCTCATGCAAAGTCTTGCAGGTATCTCAGTTTGTTCTGGTAGCTGAGCCTACCAAGAAAATTCAACAGAATGATCCTAGCACCTACTTTTTTCACCTTGTCCTTACCCTTAATACCCCCCCCCATGACCTACACTTGTATGTAGCAGCCATCACTACTTTATTGTTCCAGAAAGGTAGTGGAAAAGGAAATGTTGAAGGGGAAAAAGCRTGGCACTTCATCACAAGAAGTGGCCAGCGAAAAAAAGAAAGGAAGGGAAAAAGGAAAAGGAAWGGAAAAAGGGAAGGGAAARTGGAGAGAAGAACACAGGATCCATTTAAGGGGACTGATTAAGTAGAATTATTTGTGGATCAGTTTGACTGTGTGATCACACAGAGGTGAATATATGTGTGTCATGTTAAGAGCCAGGGTTGTTGTAAGGACATGAGTCGTAGAAACTCTTGTGAGCTCTAAAATACTTTGTTCACTATCCCTCTTCAAGGGCCTTTGCATAGGACCTTCGCTGCTGGTGACATCAGAGAGGACCTCAAAGACCAAGTGTGTGAAATTTGAAGAGCTGGAGATAATGTTGGACTCTGCTAATCACCGTCACTAGCTTTATCTCCACTTCCCCTTCCTGTATCTGGCTTGCATTGCATGCTCCATGATCATCCACATTTGCTTGGCAAGGTAGGGAAGGATTATGGCTTATAATATTCRGGCTCCCGAGGCTGGAAGAGAGGGAAGCAGGACAGCTCGGTCAGGGGTGTGGGATAAGAGCAAGGTGGGATGGAGGGGCCGAAATGGCTCAGAAACAGAGCCTATGCGCTTGGGGGGGACCTCGTAAGATGATGCTGACCATGCCTTCTGACCATCTCTGGTCAAAGGAGACAGTCATTTTGATGGTGTGACACTGATCTACCACACCTGGCCAACAAAATCTCTCTTGCATTTAACCAAAGAAGTTACATTTCATTGCTGATTGTACCTCAGCAGTGGACATTCTCAATTCCAATTAGTCGTAACAATTAGTCAAGTGTAGTGAAATATCCCAAAGATGGTATTTTAATTCAGGAAAACAGAAGACCATATTTTCCATGGTGTGAATGAGGCTAATCCAGTGCCTTCAGKGTTACTGTATTGATTTCTGTTGTCTGACTTACAGGTTTTTGTTACAATGGTTACTATGGCAAACCATTTTTCTTTAGGGAAATAGAGATCTAAAGACAGACTTTAGCTTTCATTATGACAGTTTAAAACTGGAGTAATTCTACTGAGTTTGGTGACATTACATCTGATTTACAAAGTAAGAAATGAGGTCAGAATTGAATCATAAAGCAAGATACAATTTAGCATCTATAAGAATTGGTGAAGAGTTGCCATTTAATATTTAAAACCACTGGTATTTTAGTTAGGTAGAAAAATGCAATCTCAACATCCAATTTAACGAAGTCTAATTTCAAAGATTGAAGCCCAGTTCTCATAATCTGAGTGACTTTAGATACATATGGGAATATCAAAGCACGATTGCCCTGAAACTCAATCTTCTTCTTTTTAATTAAAGAAAGAATCCTATCTTAGCCACCTGAGAATCTGAAAAGTACTCTAAGTATTTGACACTCAGAAGAACTTTTAACAGATAAATTATGGCAAGAGACAAAAGCTACCATCAGTACTAAAGCAAATTTAAAATAAAACTAAAGATGCTCTAATAAATCAGAAAAAACAGCTAATCATTCCTGATCTTCAAATCCTTCCTTCAAGCCAAAAATAAATCTATTGCAGGAACTAATTTAAGTTATAAAAAATCAGAACTAGATCTTCAACTGACGTAAATCAGCATAGCTCCACTGATTTCGATGGTGCTCTACCAATATAGGTTAGCTGAGAATCTGACTCTCAATTATTTTGTAATTTTTTCCCCTAATCAACAAATGACATATCATTTTTAAGTTAACATCTGTCTTAAGCCCTCTTATTCCTCAGACATAACCTGCTGTTTCTTTTGTAACAGCTCTGCCAGTTTCCCTGTACTGAAAACAATTTTAGGAGTAACACAAGTCATAAAGAAATCACTTTTTAAAATAAAATTGTATAACCTTGACAAAGTAAGTGTCTTACACTATACACACCACCACCTTCTCCTTGCTTTAAAGGAAGAACTGGACAATGGTAAAGGATTAATCTCAGTCTGGCATAATTTCTCCCATGTCATTCAGGCTAACACACATAAGAGTTCTCATGCAGTCATATACACTATATTACTTSAAAGGTCTTTGTCGGAAAAGTTTTTATTCTTTTTCCATTTTTAAGGTGTGCTCACCCCCAAGAGTATTGTATTGAAAAAGTAGAAGTGGAATATCAGTGAGCTGAAAAGATCACACTGATAATAAAGCTCCTCCTATTCCTCCAGGCAAAAGCTGAAATATGCAGATTGTCCTTGCATGGGGACTTGGAACATCAAAGCAGTATAGGCTCCAGGCTGATGCTGTGGAGACTTGGGCTTCCATGGGGCAATGAATGAGGCAGACCATGAGTCCTGAAGTGATGCTCCAATGCCAGGACTGCTGTCCTGGGTGCTACTGGCACAACCACTTGCRCAGTCAAATGGTGAACCAGATGGAGGGAAGCAAAATATGTTTTTCCCACCAGATCGGTTCCCTAAGCTCCTTTACCACATGGCCATATAGACACCTGGCTAAGCAAAGCATTTATGGTGACGTGGAGCTGGAACCTGATGGCTGGAGGGGCTGGAGGGTCAAGAGCTACCTAAGGCCATTTAAAGAACACCAAATTTGTCACCAAATATGAAGCCATACAATCTGCTACACAATCTGCCACACCATGCCACACTAAACTTTCAAAAGCAATTCTACAGCCTGAATTACAGACCAGAAGCAAACAGGAAGCACAGACAAATAGTGGAGGGCTGGTATACTATGCCAATCCAATTAAGCAGTCAGGCCCATCGGTAAAATTGTCTGGAAGGAAAATAGCTTGGTGCCCTTCCTGAGCACAATGCAAAGAGAATTGGGAATACTGTGGGGCTGGAAGGAGACTTAAGCCAACCAACAAATTGCAGTGTGCTTATTGCACTGATTTCTGTCCCYTTGGTCCCCTTGGTTTTATAGCTGTAGATGTCCCTGCATCACTTTCTAATAACTTTCTACTAAATGTTATGAAAATTAAACCTAAGTAGCTTTTCTAGTAGTTAAAAATTGAGAATCCAAAGATACAATGCTATTTTCTGCYGTATCTTTTCTGGTTGTGTGTTTTACACTAAAAGAAGGATAGAACATTCCTTATCTATTAACTGTCAGGCTACTATTCCGAACATTAAATGGCTTCCCTACTATAAATATAAAGCACAAAATAAAAGCACTAGCAAATATTTAATGCATTACAATAATCAGAAAAGTCTTGAATTGTCTCTCTTTCATTAACCTTAATCACATCAACCTGTTCACATACATTAGCGTTTCAAATGCCAAAAGCCTGCTGGGAACACATCCTTTTGCCAGCTGGTATGTACTGTGTTTTCCCATGATTCCTTCCTGTATCAGCAGCAATGAAAGAGCATCCACAGAGGTTGGACCAAGAACACGGAAGCCAGCAAACACATATGGAAGTTTCTGAGAACAAACACACACTGTGTGTTCATCCATTTTCCAACTAAAAGGGAGATAAACAAGAAAATGTACTCTGTACAATCATGTTTATCTAGGACAATTTTGTTTTACATTATATTATATTACTGTTCAGAAAAAAAACATGCATGCTTCCAGTTTTTACCAGGGAGAGCAATTAACTGTTAGTCTGAATACACTGAGTGAGCCACAAAGATTGGTAAGAAATATTCAAATGCTCTCAAATGTTTTCAAATGCTACCAAATGTTCTTCATCTTTTTATGAAGTTATGTGCTTTGCTRTACAGTGGTATCAGGGTTTTTTCCTACTGAAAGTGAGAAGAAGTACAAYGTAGTGGAGTAGTGGAGGAGCCAGAGCCCCTGTGAGTCCTGAGGGGGATTTGCTGGGGAGAGGGGAAGGAGACATGCTGTTGCTGCCTGGCTCCATACACGAGCTCCAAGACACAGGGTGCAGTCACAGTCACTTTCTTGTAGACCTTTCCTTCCCTCAGCYGAACCATCTTGTTACTGGAAACATAGTAACTTCTACATGAGAAACATTCTCATAAAGCGTAAYATTGGCAAGATAATTGGAATGCCACACGATGTCATTGGAGCATTTTATTGTATTTTAGTCACTGTAACTTGTGTTAAATTTAAAGTCACATGCTTACTTATTCTTACTCTTACCCTTCTGATCTTGCCTCTTTTTGCCTTGTCCTTTGGTTTTGCTCTTGACCAATATAGCAGCAGCTATTTCCCTACTATTGCTGCTTTTTCCTCTGGTAGATGAAGTATCTCTTAGAGCTGAAATCTGTACTAAATAAACCCTCTCTTTTTGGTAATGAATTCTTCACATTGTCTCAGGGGCCACACACACGATTAAGAACAATATGAAATTTAATTAACAGAGGATAATAATAAGAATATGAATGTTACAGTGAACTATAAGTGAAAACAGGCCCCCACAGWAAGTGGTTAGGGAACTGGAGAGAAAGCTAGCTGCCCCAGTTAAGCCCCAGACATCCAAGTRTGATTTTCAATGCCTGACCTCAAACGTCATATATTTGAAGGGGTGAAAAGATGACTGCCAAGTTGTTAGGACCCAAAGGCTACAAAACATTAGAGATCAGTGCTAAAGCTGAGATTTATACCAGGAAGTGGTGATGGAGGGAGCAGACATTATATTGGGCTCTGAACTCCCTGATTAAGTGCATCCTGCCCTTGCTATCACTCATTTTTAAAAAGTATGCTTTCATGCAAGCCACCACAGTCATGTCCAACAGATATTATCCAGAGAGATCCCCATGATAGTCACWATAATGGTCTAGGAGAGACCATGCAGAAATAACACACAATTTATATAMCCCCAAATTTAGTTCTGGACCATAAGTTGTATCTAGCTTGCCAGTCAATGTATGTCTATACCTACAATGTACCCTGCAGTCCTGAAGCACCTCCAGACATTGCTTGGGATGCCCAAAGAGTACAAAATATGTACCATAAATAGTAAGATCTGTATATCAAAACAAAGAGGCTGTTACAAAGAAAAAAAAAAGTGTTGGAACACAGGAAGGAAAGAAATAAGAGACTGCAGCCCATGCTTCCATTAGGAGAAAATGCTCACTTGCTAAGATTCAGATAAATCTTCATTCCAAAATTTGAGTTCAAAAGTAGTCATTGGAAGTGCGGTTAAAGCAYTTCCACCCCTTTGCTGTTTCTGCCTTTTCCTCCCTCTCCCCAAGGAACAAATACAGCTTTGCCAGTTCTCACTGGCTGAGAAATGGGCTCCTGTTCCTGAGACTCAAGTCGTGTGTGCGCATCTTCTCATTTATGTTCTTCCATTCTGTTTTTCAGAGGCTGAAATCTGCTTTTTGGCAGAGGGAGGGAGGGGAGAAGAAGTGGGGAAGCTCATTAGCAATTTGTTTAGAATTTGAATGTCAGCGTAGTCACTCATGTCTAAGTGACTGAAAAATATATGTGAGTCCTCTGACTTTCAGCAAGAGATCCAGTGTTCTAACATCAGAATAAACAATATAATTACTGTGTGTATGAAGACATATTGGTCTCTGTATAATGAGATATTCAAATCTGCTCTACTTGAATCAGATCACAGAGATATATTAAACACACATGGTGAAAGAATTCAGCGTAAGAGTAACCATGTGTTCTGCCAAGTCTTTCTATGCATGAATGGGCTGCCAGGGCACCATAGGCTACAGACGAAGTACAGGAGAGCTGTGTGCGGAGGTAGGGAAATGAGGTTGCTAAGGTATTTCCTYTTCATTCCCTCTAACATGTGAGTGTCTCCCATTTCTCTTCCCCTTTCACAGGCTGGTGTACCTCAAAAGCAATTCTACCAGAAGTTACTGTAACATTACTGTATCACAGTTTCTTCCTATCGCTTATTACTATGTATTTGTGGCACCCAGGAGTGAGCTAGGTGCCTTAGAGGGGTAGCAATTGCAAAGGCTATTCTCAGTTTCAGTTGTAGAATTGTTTTCACAAGTTCACAGCATTGTAGAAAACATGCCTCCTTTTCCAGGCTCACTGCAGCTATTTTCAAACCAAGGTGCCTGAACTTCCTGGCTAGCTGCAGCATGTGTGTTCTTCATAGGTGCTGAGGATTGACTGACATCTCAGAAATCCAAGGTCTGGGTGCCTTGCTGTGCCTGAGATCATATATTACTATACATGATCAGTAGCAACCTTTATTATAGCATAATATGTCAATTTTTCGGCGGTGTTATTTCAACATCAGATACTATGAAAAACATGGTGAGACAAAAACAGTAGCTGTTTTGCTCACTTGTAGGATTGTCTAAACGTGGATATCACAGCAGACTGGGTTACACCCAGCTGCCAAAACAGACATGGAGAAGGTTTCTGCGGGTCAAAAGAAAGCTATGAGTGCCAAAGCATGCCATTCCTTGGGTGGCTGAGCTGCTGCAGAGACCTCAGTGTGACAGATCAGAAAAGCACAAATGATTCACAGCCATGATTTCAATCTTTATCATTCGTGACTGAGTGCACACTTATATGGCCAAGCTTCTCTGCTGAGAGCGCTGGCAGAGATTTTAAAGAAAATTTTCTCTTGTTTTTTGTTTCCAGGACACATGTGACATATACAATACACTGAGAAATCTTCTTTGGATAAAGCTGCCCATATGTTTGTTGGGGTGCACCAGCATTTTAAAAGAATGCGAGAATGCGTCTCTTTTCCATGTGTTGGTGGAGTCAAAATTTCAGGGTGGCAGGACCAAGCTGGGAAGACAGGAATATCTCAATCCTCATGCCTCCCTTGGGAGCCACTGCGGCTATGTTCTGTGGAGCACTTACAAGATGAGGACAGCAAGTTCACATGGAAAATAATTTCTGGGGAGAAAACATCACTTCATGTGGTTGCCAGTGATATAAAATTGGGAGGAGATTTACTAGGAGAAATCTGGCCCTTTTTAAGAAGGTAGAACTCGCTATTTTGAAGAGGAAAAGAAGGAGACCTATCTATCTCTCTAGGGAACCACAGTTACCAGAAGAAAAAGTGTCAAAGAGCCGCAGTTACCGAATCCTATTTTTTAGAAGCTTCTGTGGTGACTAGGGAAGAGGAGAAGAGGAAGAAAAGGTTTAATGGGAGCTGCATACGCACAGCTACTCTTAGAATAAAGCTTTGACTTTGATTTTTATTTCAGTTAGAGATGGACTGTAGAGTTTATTTTTGCAGAATCAGTGAGGTAAGGCTGAAGTTTTTGGAAAGCTTTAGAGAAAGATTTTTATCTTATTCTGGTTTATACAGCTCTTTCAGGTCTATGCAAGGTTCCAATTCTGAGCCAGGATTCAAATGTTAAGCTCTGTTTTTAATTCATGCTTAAACTAGTAGCTCAAACCTATAGAATTAGAATATTGCAAGAACCTTTTTTTCAGAGCATTATTCTAATGTTGAAATCAGCTGTAACTGTACATTGCAGCTTCAGAGGAAGAAACCATGTTTTAGTCTGAAAAGGTCGTGTTCTGGCTTTTTAAAAGCAATTGTAGGGAAGACAGTACAATGGTATATTTCTTCTTTCCAGAGCATGAGGTTGCCTTTCAGTTTCACCAAATCTATCTCTAAAGGGTGTGGAAAATCAAAAAGAGATGGATACACAGATAGTTAAGCTGGATAGATATATTGACTTCATCAGACAGTGTTTGTCTGCCTAAAAACTCCCTTTCATCATTATGACAGTCAGTTCATATCCTTACCCTGTGGAAGTGGTTAGCTTTTAATTCATTCAAGAGATGCTATCGAAAAAGAAGGAGGTATTTTTTTTACAATCCCAAACCCCAAATAATACTGCTAACCGATACATAATGTATATTTCTTCAGAATTCTGAATGTGGTCAGAAATAAATAGTAGCACAGACATTTAAGAGCTATTCTCATTGAAAAATGTAATTAATTGGTGTTACCCACAAAATATTTCTTGAGAGGGGGAGCCAGAATTACTTTAATTACAAGTAAATGTTCTCAAAATCACACAGCTCATAAGTTGTGCAGGCTAGACAGTGATTGTGCGTCAATACACTAATCTATCACCTTCATTATTTTAGTCGTCTGGGTGTGATCATCAAACTTCGGAGTGCAATACAGACAACAAGCCAGACATATCTCGTGCTTCCATTCTTTCCAGATTGGTTTGTCTTAAAAGAAAAATTTTGCCCCGGTGATGCATATTTCAATGCCTTTGTCTCAGAGGAAGACAATAAGTTCGATTCCTCTTTGTACACTCTCAGACAATGACAACGGAGAGGAGTTTCTCATGAACACATGATAGCACTGCGGGGCCAGAGCCCCCCATCTTCCTGTCTCTGTCACTCAACATCTTTGTGGACAGGACATTTTGCTTTTTCAGCTTTACTGCCTGGTGAGCGTACCAGGAATCATGGGCTGGAGGACAAGCAGTTCGACCAGCTCATTGCTCTCTTGGTGTCAGGCACCACAATAGCAATAATGCTCACACTGGACATCTTTAGGTGGTCTGCCACTGTAAATGGAAAACAACCGAACCTCCTCCTGACTCCAGAATGCAGAGAGCCTTAAACCATTAATATTTCTAGAGCTTAGTAATTGAATTAAGATGAAAGTAGCTACCTAGCCACAATTTATTATTATTATTATTATTACTATTATTATTATTATTACTAGATGAACACAGAGCTGAGTTTGTTATTAGTAGAGGCACCGCTCATCCCAGTCTTCAGTCATCCCTACCTGAGATACCACGTAAGCACCCATGTAAATCAAAGTTAAGCAGAGGATTAAATGCTGTCCTGCATAAAGATGGCTTAAGTACATGTTTCGTGAGTCAGGATATAAGCTGTTGTTTTACTACTGTCTCTGCAGTACTGCTTTTTCTACCTCATTAAAATGAGAGAATGCTTGCATAAATTCCTCATATTGACACACAAGACTATGCCTGTCTCTCTGAGAATTTGGAGATTTCTTTCCTTTTCCCCCAAATTAATAAGTGCTGTCACCTGCATCGCTAAACACCAATTCGCTACTTACCGCTAACAAGACCTCCACGTAATGTAGCTAACACTAGTATTTCAAAAATAGAGCTCTCCTGTTCCCAGCATGTCTGACAAGAATACATTAGAGGCACCTGTCCCTGGCACCAATATTTTGTTTTCTCTTTTTTTTATGTGGCAAAGAAGAAATTTAAAGCACCAAAATTTTCCCTGAAAGCAAAGCAAATGAGAACACAGTAATCTCTTTTCCCATCCTGCATCCCATCTTCCAGTACTCTATCCCCAGGGAAACTTTAAAAAGTAGGTAAACACCAGAAACATATCCATTTGGGTAGAACGCTAGAGTTATCCTTTCCTTTGTAGCTTTTATTTATAGACCACTAGGTAGTAGGAAACTTTTAAAATTATATTTGGAACTACCAGACTGGCTCTGTGCTCACCGACGTCAGTGACATAGATCCTATATTTATCAGAAGTATTAAAACAAGTCCATTGTATCTGTTGTAGAAACTCAGGATTGGTAAAATCTGAATATTCCCTACCTTGAAGGATATAACTCAGCACAGTATGTTAGTGTGCCTTCATTTGAAGTGCAACAGTAGTTCTGTGGACTGTAGGATGGCTCTGTCTGTCCTAACTTTAGACATTTGTCCTGTATACGCCTGTACCTGAGGATCCCTTGGATCCTTCCAACATCAATGGAAAAAAATAAGTGCTTTGGAGACCCAATTTATTTCATCAAATATAAATGTCAAATTTAGGAAGTGATGAATAGCGACCTAGGAATACCTATGTCTCTATACTGACTTCAAAAGGAACCTAAAATGATGTAAATGTCTCAGATGGAAACATCTGCTTTTAGTTAGATAAATCCTACCCCAGGATTCTGGATGCTCAGATGCCTCCTCAAAATTAACGTATCAGCTCAATTTCTCCTACTAGGCTCTAGCTTAGCCAAGTAGCATTCCCTTTGTTTGGATGTCTTCTCTTAGCAAACAGCTCATTTGTACTTTCACCCCTGTGATAATGATACTGTATGCTGACTTAAAATATTTACATGGCAGGAATGCCACTCCTGTTTATGGCTGTTCGTGAATTCTTTTCAGTTTTCCCTAACATTTGAGCAGCAGATTTGAATAAACTTAGACTTGAATTTAGTGCTAGATCTGACTCAGTGCAATTTCCATTAAAAACATCTGAAAGATGTCTGTAGACCAACAAGGGAGCTGGGCTGACTCTCATAAGTGTGCTACCAGGAAACCAGCCGAGACAGTGGTGTAGATCAGTAATACTAGTTTAACTGTAGTCAAATCCACTGACAATAGCTGAGAATGCTGGCTTAAAATTGTTTCCTTTCTTATTCACTTGAGAAATTAAACATGCTAGAGGAAAGAGGGGAATACCTAAACATCACATTCATATCTTTTTCCCCAGAATTTTTTTGGCGTTGCTGTCACAAGAAGAAATAGAAAATGTTGCCTCATTTTCTTTACGATTTATATGAGATTTAAAGTGAGGTCTCAGAAAGGAAAGTCTTGCACATTGTTCATTCTTAGCCCAAACTTATGTTCAAATAATAATGATTCATTTATAAAAAGAAAAAGCAAAATAAACTGAATAATAAAACCTTCTGAAAAGCTTGTTTAACACCTGCTGGAATTGTTTACCCAGATTTGATTCTGTTTCCTTATGTATGATTCTGCTCAGCTTTTTAGTAGGATTTCCATATACCTGGCTTTCAAGCATCTGGCCATCCTAAGATACTGCCCAAATCTCTCAGGAGTAGCGCCAAGAAATCTTTGTAACGTAAATGTATAACACAGAGCGACCTCAGTTTGAAGTTTCTTCTTTGCCCTTTTTCTTGAGTAAGAATCTAAACGCTCTTTTAAAAAGTTGCCTTTTTTAATGAGGAGTTCACTTTATAAATAATAATGTTGTATCCACTTACTTTTACCTACTAAGTTAGTCATCTTTTGACTATTCCATCTGCTTCTAGATCATGTAGTAATAGGAAATAGAGGCACTTTATGGACCTGATTTGCCAAACACTTACCTCACCGTACACCAGAAGTAACTCCCCTGTAGTCATTAGCTCTGATTTCTCTCATACTTCATTCTTGCCTGGCTTCCAAAAACTAAGGGCTGGAGGGGGAGCTGGGCTGTGCAGATCCTTTGTCCCTCTTCCTCTTAGGCTGCTTTACACAGTSCCTGCCCTAACGGCTCTTATGGGACATGGTGGCACTGAGGCACACCTGGCGCACACAAATTGCTCTGGGTGATCCTCCTTTCTGCCTCAATCCAACAAGGCATCTTCTAGAAGACAGCTAGGAAAAAGGGGCCAGTAAATAGCAGTGATATTATTTTTATACTGGCAAGTGACACAGGTGAGAGGGATACCTGGTGGGGTCAGTCTGTGCCCTTTGCAATGTCTTTCTGTAGATCTGCACAGCATTACCATTGGAATCACACCGGTGGAAAATGAAATTAAGTGTAAGGAGTCTCAAGCCTTATGAGAAGCCATTTTTTAGCTTAGGTCAAGTTATATTAAGTCTCACTGTGAAGAAATAAACACTACACAATGAAATTCACACTATTATGTTCCATAATCTTTTGTGTTCACAGTTGTTAAAGAAAGCAGGTTCAGTCTTCACAGAAATGTTAGTTTGTTGGAAAAAAAAGCCCCAGTGAAGACACACTTTGATTATAATTAAAAACTTCTCAGTAGATTTAACAGTTCACTTTAGGCATTTTTGGAGCTGTGGAAATAGCAGTTCTTTTAAGATAATGAACATTGTATGATTGCTAATGAAATCCACATATGCATACACACACACACACACACACATATATGTATAGTTCTTATACTATGCATTTATCCATCTACATACACATATGCTGCTCTTAGGTTTATTTAAAGAGAAATCAAATGAGAGAGAAGGCACATTTTTSAAATGTGGCTCTAATTGTCTTTTGTGCATGTTCTATAGATCATTACTGACTGTTTACAAACCTTGCTTGGAATGGCTTTACAGCAACAGAGAGGGTAACATATCTTCATTGCTTATAAAATGACAGCTCCTAATGGACCATATTAGCTTTAACACAAACTATTAAATCCTTTTCATTAAATTATTCTGCACTCTATTTTGGAATCTTGTTAGCTCTGGGAAGTAGGTGCAAACTCCTAAGGAAACATGAGCACACATTGAGACTATTATAGATAATGTTTATTAAATAAGCCTCTGAGGATGTTTTTCTTGGGTTGCTCTCAAGCATTTTGAAGGAGTCATGTTCCATGTTTGAGGTCCCATGTTTCTTCCTCTTAAACTATGAGCAGCTGTAGCACATGACCTACTTCTGTAGAACCCTGTAATGATTTCCTTCCTTCAGTGGCTTCAGGAGTCCCTCTTCTGCCCTGTGAAAAAAGGGACAAATATTTTAATCCAAGCAAAATGCTAAAGCAGGTTTTGTTGGTTTCAGGGAAGAAACTCAATACAGCTACATCACTGAGCATAGGCCTCAAATTGGAACCATCTGGCCTGCAGAAGCACCATGATCTTTGGGGAAGGCATGGATACTTTTGCCTTGGGCTGTAACTCATACACCTGCAGAAAGGGTAGACATGTTGGCAGACAAACTGGACTCATACAGGAATACAAGCCCTCTCTCACAGTGCTGTAGCAGTGCTTGAGTGTGGAAATTACACTGACATGTTTAATAAATGCAATCACTGTACTGCATGTTCTCTGGATGGTAAATATTCAGCTACATTCTCAGTTAAGTTAATTCAGACAGGTCTGCTCTCCAAGACCCATGTCTTTCAGGTCTCACACAGACAGCCCTTTGAAGGCAAAGTAAGGACAAGGAAAGGAAGACAGTAAGCATAGAAACATGTATTACATCTTAAGGCTGCCTCTTGCAGGAGGTAGCCTCATGTGATATTCATGTGAACTGGATGAGACTGAGAAGAGATTCTAGTTGGCAAATATAACAGCTCTTTGGGAACACATACAGGTAGAAGAATGCAGGTGTCAGCGTGATCCAAAATAATCTGTCCATCCCAGAGAGAGGTTTTTAAATATCTAAACTGGATGCAGAAGGAGAGGCTGCATGCAGACTCTGAAGGCTGTGACTTGAGAAACTGTCAGGAAGAGGCAGTGTCCTAGGTCAGCCAGAAAATGAAAATGTACATCACAGAAGCAGGAAGACATGTATCCCTTGACTGGAAAGTTATTAAGCAATTAGGATCACAGGCTCTGCACAGCACCCAGTTTTCTGTCTACAGTCTAGCGGATGGTAGAGCAAAAGATCAGAATTTGACATTTGCACTTTTGTGATCTATAGTTGCAAATGCTACTTTGCACCTGCAAATTTGTTTCCTGACACTACAGACGTACTTCAGACAAAAATCCCAGTGATCCCTGGGGGCTAAAAGGTTAAGTCTCGCATAGCTGGATATCAACAGTGTGTTATTCTCCTTTGAGTGACATAATATACAGAGCATTCCAGGTAGAATTTCAGATGCCAGGTTAGAAAATGTTGCTGTTAATTCATGAGGCAGATAAGCTGACAGGGAACAGGTTTTCCATGGCCTTCTCCCTCCACCTATAAATCATACTGCATCAGTCTTTCCACTGAGAAAGCTTACACCCTGAATCCRTACCTTCCCATAGGCCTGATGAAGTCCAAAGAGAACACTTTGGCCCAGCTCTTCTTTCAGTGTGCTCTACATTGCTAGCATCTGGAGTCATRTACATGGGCTATCCCAGCATTGAGCCAGAGAATAAAAGAAATGGTATTAACACAGAGCACATGCAAGACAGCAATTTAGATATCTGCGATGCAGTATTCTTAGAGCTGCTGGCTTGTCTTCTCTTTAGGAGATGCTGAGGTGTTTTCAGAGCCAGCTACTCAAGGCAACTTGGGATTCATTTCACTGAGAGCTGTACTGGCCTTGCCAGGATAAAGGAGGTCTACATATGGTTTGTAAAAAATCAAATGCAAGGTCTCTAGCTCCCCTCTTCCATACTCATCTGTAAATCAGAAGCAACTCTGCAGAAGTTGACAGAACTGTCCCAGTGAAAAAAATGAATGAAAGAGGAAAATCAGAATAGTCTTTCTGAGATCTATAGAAACAGGATGGAGATTTTGTAGTTAGTAAAAATAAACATAATAGGAGAAAAGCTGGAGTTATCTCAAAGGATAGCCTTCTGAAATGGAAGCCCTTTGCTCCCATCTCACTCCTGTTGGAAAGAAAATCTGACTACGTACTGACACATAAAAGCGATGGAATATAGCCTGAGTTGCTGGACACAGCTTCTTCTGTAATTATATTTGGTTGCTTTTGCTTTGAACCATACCTTCGTTCACCTCGCCTTGCAGGAATTCCTCACTACCGTCCATGTAGCCAAGATAGCTTTCTTTGCCTAATACAGAGCTCCAACAGTTTCCAGCACTCTTTCAGCAACATGATGAGAGTTAATGAGGCTCAACGCACTTCCTACCAAACTTTATGGGGAAACCTTGAGTGAGAGCAGGAAATCCATTCTATAGGAATTACAATGTGGTCTCAGTTCCTCAACTACAAATTGAAAAAAAATTGATTATTTGCAAAATATCAAACATAGAATGCGAGAGTTTCCCAGCCAAATCTCCCTTCGGTTCAGAGGAGCAATTTTTCTTTTCATTGTTGTTTTGATTTCTGAAATAATTTGTTAGATATTTCAGAATATTGAAAGTTTGCTGAAGCCAGATTCTGCTACTCCTATTTAGGTGGACTGTGCATAGGCAGTCCCACTGATGCTAGAGGACAAGTCCTCTAGTCACAGTGAGGAAGGGTGGGCAGAATCAATTTCTTCCTAAAAGCCAGGGAAAAGCAAAAGGGCCCAAGTTCAAGAAGTACATTTTAACAAATAAGTAAGCAGCCTTCTGATTCCAGCCAGAGCACTAGGGAGGCTGACCATAACCTTTCTGAATGCTTTTAACAAACAGAAATTCCTCCATCACATTCTGGAAATAACAACAAGAACAGAAATCTTTACAAGGGGAAAGCAAATGCAGCTGTGAACCTGGAAAGCCAGGTAAGAGGATATGTAAGCATGAAGAGAGAAAAAGAGTTTCCCTCGGCAAGTTTTTCAGCGACCTGTCTCTTCCCACTCTCCCTACATCAGTCCCAGGGTGATGGTCCTCACAGCACGCTTTTCCAGACACACAGCAAGCCAGACTCATAGGTTGCCGTAGCAAGCAGCAGCAAGCCAAATATCTGCTTCTGGATGTGCCCCTTAGCCCTCACAGAGCTGCTTCCCTGTCCCACAGTCAGCAATCACAGGTTAGCAGCTAAACTTTACTGAGGTACTGAGTAAATAAGGCTCACCCAAATCCTAATTCTCCCTTAATTCTGTCCCTGTTCTGGCTTCTAGCAGACGTCACGTTTCATTGCACCATTGTCCCCCCCCCCCCCCCAGCGCGTTTCTTCCAAAGGAAACCAGGATATGGGACAGGAGAAGCAGAGGGAGGTTTACACACAGGTCTCATCCTTGCACACAGTCAGGATGTGGCCAGGACATGCATCCAAATCCAGAAGCCGGTAAGCAATCTGGGGCCCCATAATTTAGATGTAGTGCAAGTGCCATTAGAGGAATTACGTGTATGCAGTTTACAGAAACAGAGCTTTTTATGAGATACTTTTCCCTTTCCATTAGTAAAGGCAATAGAGAGCTCTTTCTCCTCTGGAGCTTCAGGCCGTGGAGTTCATTTTGAAATGCATGCAGTCTTTTGAGATTGACGGAGTTCCAGCTATTGATTTTTTTGACTTGTTCATAAGTTAATATTTACCATAAACATCTTGATGAGAAAATACAAAAATGACTTTCTCAAAATAGCAGAAGCTGAGGAGATAATGAACCAGACACAACTTTAAACAAGATATTTTAAAAAGCATTAAACCTTCCTTCCTTTTTTTTTAATTAGTGGCAAAAAGAAAATATGAAAAAAACAGAAGGATGATAAGCTGCTTTTTATTGTCGAGTTCATTACTGTGATTATTTTGGGAAAGAAGACATTTTTCTCTTAATTCATGACACAGGAACGAGCTCTTTTGAGGCTGTAAGGAGATGTAAGACATCTCCTTAAAATGACTGTGAGAAGATGACTTTGCAAGAAAATTCAGCCAAATCCAGATGCTCAAAAAGCTTCAGTTCAGTCAGCTAAATTTCAGTTACCCTTAGGAAAACACAGCAAGGATCGAGAAAAAGTCGTGCCAGCTCATAGCGACGGCCCAACTGCGCTCTCCCTTCGGTATAAACACAAAGCAATTCCAGTTGGAGATACATCAGATTTACATTTGTGAATGGAGGGTATAATGTCAGGCCCTAAATTTAAGACCCACTCCAGAAATTCATACTCGCTCCTAAGCCTGCTGAATGGAGCTGGAGGGTCGCCAGAGTACGGACAAAGTGCCTGCCGAGAACAAATACTCCCATTGAGGCCGAGGAAACGCTGGCACAAGCGGGAGATGCAGGATACGTCCCTGAGTCAGAACTTCACACTCGGGCCTGTCAAACTTGGCACCTGCTGAAAAGAGAGTCCCTTTCCTGTTTAATTCTTAGCTGAGGTCTGAAGCTCTGACGCTCCGGGCTCGGCACTGGTCATGTCGAGGGCTGTCGGAGCGAAAACACTTCCAGGAGGTTAACTTTTTAATAGCGATAACACAGCAAATGGAAAACGCAGGCTTTGGGACAATCGGAGGACAAGAGGCTCAGCTGTGACAAATGGCTTTGTGGCGGTAACTCTACCGGTTGCCAGCGGCCATTAATTTGGGGGATTCGCTTGCTCCCTTTCAGCTTGTGGAAACCAGCACGCAACTTGCTGAATAAGATACTGTTTCCGCAAGAGGGCTAGCTGCTCTCCCCAGTAGGATGCTGTGCTCGTTTGTCACAGCACTGCCCTGGAAATGGCAGCAAACGTAACTCTCCTTCTTCCCGTCTTCCCTCCTCGCCCCCTACCCCCTTACTGGGGAAAGCTGCTGACAAATTCACTGACAGTGAGAGCAGAGCATGAAAGAAAACACACAACTGAAAGAAAAACGAAACGCACATGGCAGAGAATAATATTTCATTTGTGCGGTAGCAGTCCTGCACTAACAGTGTAAATAAAGCAGGTTACTGAGACATGAATATACCACTGTTTATAAATACTAGCCCTTCTGCCCAGAGACGTGCGTGAGGAGAGCTGGACACTCGTGAGGTCACTGCGCTACATTTTATGATTTACATAAATCATGTCAACACCGCGAGCAGGAACGGCAGGCGGATGGAGCTGCATAAAGTAAGCCATTCAACCTCCTGTTGCAAGTCTTAAAACAGGTAGAAACTGCTAATGGGCCCACCAAATCTCTTAAAATGCGCAAGGGATGAGGGATAATCTAGCTAGAGAAGTAACGCATACATCCACCCTACGCACCTTAGCTGAAAGCAGCCTTCACGGCTTCTGAGGAGTAGAAAACGACTCAAAAGCGGGCACTGGCGAAGCTGGGGAACTGAAGTTGTTATTAATATTCACTGTGACAGAAGGCAGAGTGTCCCACTGAGGAACGGCTCTTACGAAGCAAATGCCTGAACCGCCTGATAAAGATTAAAGTTGGAGAAAATATAATATCGTTGCTGTGTGTTGGACCATTCCTCTTGTTATTTACCAAAGTGCATGGAAAATTGCAAATTTTTGCCGGAGGATTCAATGTTCTCTGATTAAACGGAAGCCCCTCGGTACATTTGCCTTGCGTTTGAGTGTCTGTGGTTTGGGGGCTGGACAGGAAAGCAAAGCCAGGACAGATGTAGGAGACAGATGCAGAATTTTCTGCGAATTTTCTTTCCACTCCTTGGAAGCTCCATGACTTGTCACTTTGGATCAAGGTGGAATAGTGATAAAAGGCTAAAGCTGCAGCTAAGGATAAAAGTGGCAGAGACAAACAGTTTTCCTCTTCCCTGCCGTTTAGCAGCTATATATCACTATGTGATTGTCCTAATTTGGAGGACAGTTGTCCCTTTTGATCTAATTTGCCCAGCTTCGGAGAAAGACGATGCCATCAGGGTGGGTGCCTGAAACACTGAGGATCTGGCTTGCAGTCTTTCACTCTGCCCGAATTTCAGCTTAATTACACATAATTGTGTAAAATAATTATAAAAATCACAATTATACATGAATCATGTATAATTATGCAAAAGAAATGTAATAAATATAAAAGCATTACAAAATCTTTATGATACATTGATGATATATGGATATGTACTATTCACTACTCTTAAATGTAAGTTGATTTAGAAATATTACTTTGACCATAAATCAACTGTGCTCTGTGTGGTTCCTGTTGATCTACAGCTGTGACATGTTCTCAGAGAAAAACAGATGTAAATATTAGAGAAAACTGGGAAGTGTTCTGGGAAATGTTTTTCTCTGAAAAATGTGGATTTGTTAAAATCAAAGCCTTAGGGAGGAGAGGGAGATTTTTTAATGAATACGCCATATTCAAAATATAGTTGCAAAATGTTTTAAAAATGATCAGAATATTCTGATACTTTCAAAAGAAACGATGTAATTTTTAGGCCAAAAGTAAGATTTTGAAATCCGAGTAGATTTACAGTAAAACAGTCGAAAATAAAAATCTTTAAGGAACAGCATTTCAAAGCTTACCAAAGACTAACTTTTCAAAATTATTTTTTTTGAATTAATCTAAATCTCTTTATTTTATTCTTCCCCTGAAATTTTTTTTTCAAGATTTTCACTTTTGGAGCCAATCTCAGATACGAAAAATTCTTGCAATCATGCAAAATTCTACAAACTCAGAAAATAATTTCCTTTCACCTCTGCTCAATAAGTTATAAAAATCATTTTCAGCTGGCTATAGAAAGATATTACATGCTCCAATGTCTTCTCCAGAGGAGCTTCATCAAGCCAGAAGGAGGGGATGTCAGTCTTTTAGCTCAGCCTCAAGACCTCTCTACCGCTTCGTCAGCTAGATYATCTCTACCCTGCTTTCCCAATCTATTTTTGGGCCCTAGGGAAAGCTTCTTCTTGAAGGAGAAATGAGGAGGATTCCCTGGGGTTGGTGACTGCCCTCTCTAAAGAAAGGGGCACAATGTGCTGGAGTGCCTCCCTTGCCCAGAGGTGACCCCTGTGTTTTAGCTAGGCCAAGGTCACAGCTTGGAGAAGCAGGTACCTGCTACATGCCTCTTCGTACTGGAAAAGAAGCTCTGAATAAAAGCCAGAAGATTTGTTTTTGATACTGTTCCTTCCTGACGGTGACTTCTTTTCAGGGGCAATTAAATGCTAAGCATCGGTCTGTTAAATTTAGTGGCGTTTTCAGTTGTAGGCGGCATCAAGTCAAGGACAATTTCAATTTCAGGGCAGCTTTTATTTCATGTTTTGAAACTGCAAGTGCTTTCTATCCAAGACCAGCTTTTGTTTGAAATAATATAGCCTGCTTCTCCATGGCTCTGATCCYGCAGTCTCATCTGTGCAGAATGGACTTCACTCGCAGACAGAATCCGACYTAGGGGCTGGCGAGCCCTAAGTGCAAGACTGGGACTTTCTTTGCGTGTCAGTATCAATGTGGGGAAGGTTATTAGAATCCAGCTTTTTTCTCCCTTCAAGCCCCYGAACCCACAACCTCTGGTTGAAGGAGTCCCTTCAAGAGAAGAGTCAGTGACAAGATTCAATTTTGGATTCAGAGCTGGTTCAGAGCTTYCCCAGCTTGCAAAGATCTTACATTCAGGCATACCATTCAGTTCTGCGTGAGAGTGTATGTGCACACCTACATACCTGTACTTAATTTCTCTACAGTAAAGAGCTTCCCCAAACTTACTTCCTTAAGACTCAGGTTTTATATTACCAGGTAAATTTCCTTTAAGTTTTATTTGCATGGAGCAAGAGTGACATTCTGTGGCCAGTTAGATTTATGGCAGCTCTCTCTCTCTCTCTCTCTCTCTCTTTTTTTTCCCTTCCATAAATACCTCAGGGTATAAAACATCCTTTGATAATCGTTTGTTTTCTTTGTGGCTTCTACCATGTTTTGTGAGAAATGAAAATAGAGAAGTTCTCAAACACATTTATTTGGCAAAAAATCCTTAGGGACTGCTTCACTGAGAATTTCTGAAAATTTCTGATGTCTATGTACTGATTTTATGTTATGAGAGTAATGCTTGGTTGTAATGTAAGTAACCAGAAGCATGAAAAGAATACAATCCATTCTTTGGGCTCTGCTTATCTGGCTCAGCCTATAGTACTTGGAAAGGATGAGGAATCCGTGYTCCAAAACTCCATAAAAATTAAAGTGGAGTGCTGTTTAAAACAARGCAGTGGGCTTTTTAGGCACTTATGTGGTCCAGATAATACACCAATGACACTAAATTGAACTCATTTAGTTGTAAACATGATATTACACTTGACAGTTTCCAGTGGTAAAACATCAGACAGTCCATGCTGAGGAGAAAAGAAACAATATGCAAGGAGCAAAGCTAATCACAAGAGTATCCACAAAAGAGCCAATGGAGGGAAAAAAAAGACTAGCGTTTGTCAGTGGTTTAGAGTCATAACTCAGCTCAGACACACATGGTACCAAAAGCAACCTGCCCAGTTTAAACAATASAGAGCAGGCACTGGAGTTTATGTTGTTCCTCTGTTTATTAAAAACGGATGGGAGCACTTGACAGAAAAATCAAACTTCTGGTCATGGCTCATTAATCTCTGTTGTATCTGTCAGAAATGYGTGTCTAGAGTTTCAACAAGGCTCTAGAATTGAGATTACTGCTGAGCTCTGTTGTTTTCTCTAATTTTGAATGAGGAGAAATGCTGCCAATCACCTTAAGTGAGAGAGGAGCGCAGGGTCATTCTGGTAGCCCTTTGCAATGGGCATCTCCCTGCTCTGTGTTTTGGGTCTGATCTCAGAGGCAGCGAGCGCCTCTTTCCCCTCCTCATTACAACCTGAGTTATGACTGGCTGCCCCCCTCTCTCTCCCCTCAGATTCATGGCTTGCAATCAAAGCCCAGCCCTCTTGGCGATAAGGTGATTACAAGGCTGATCTGAGGCAGTGGTGGATGCTTCTTCATTCCTGGGGCCTGCTCTCGCATATAAAAGTGTTAATCGTGTTAAYCTATTGAAGACAGAGGAACTACTCCAGTGTAAAACCAGCATAAGTGATGGGCTCAGCAGGCCTAGAGTGGGCTCAGCAGGACTGAGATGAATATGGTATGAAACAATTAGCTGCAGATGGTATAGGAATCTCGTTTTCTGGAAATACAGATTTTGCCTGGAGATCTTCCTATATATATTGGATTTGTCAAACYGATAATGACTTGAACATTTGGAGAGATAGGATAACCCACCGCAGGGCCAGACGCAGCTGTGATGGGGAGGAGGGAGGAKGTGTATCAGCCCCAAAAGGTGGCCATATCCCCATCAGGTAGCCATGTCAATCCACACTAATGGGAGGAGGGCTGGGGCACTGAGCAGAGCATTGTAGGGGAACTCGTCTACTGCCTCCTGTCATTCCATCACTTTCTTTATTTGCCTTGGACATTGCTCATCTCATTCGCTCATTCCTTTTTCCCTCTCTTTTCTTTCTTTTTTAATTATCAGTGATGCTGTTTCCAGTGCTAGCAAAACTGTCAGTCACTTCAAGGACTAGGCACACAGTTTAACTGCTGCTTCACTTGATTTCAAAACACAGGCAGTTGTGTGTGGAGATTTCCAGCTCAGTCAGCCAAAGGACAGACTGGGGAATCCTTTTAATCCTGATACTGTTAGCATGAGTTCTTTTTTGGATGTGAACAGTGAATTCATACAGCACAAATATAGACACAGACAGAAAAATAACAAAGGAAATCTGATGTTTTACAATTTCAGATATACCACAGACAGACAGTCTGACCCTCAGTACTCACAAACCATAAATGGAAAGAGTAGGATTCTGTAAAATACGTGTTTGCCAGCTCTGTTCTCAATGAAACACATGGAGTTTTCCTCTAGGGTATGTCTCTCCTGCCTGCCAAAGTCTGTCCTCAGGATCAGTCTTACCCGCTGTGCCAATTGCAGGCTTGCAGGCATGGCTGGAGTGTGGCTCTTTCTTTAGATCATAAGGAAATCCCTATTCCCGAGGATGCCCAGAAAGTTAGCACAGCATGCCTGGAGAGCCTGTCTGGGTGGCAGTCAGCTGGACCAAGAGCAAGCAGCAGACAAATGGTAAAAAGCAGAACTTACYCATCTCAGTGCTGCAGATCCTCTTCCAAGAGGCATAGGCACAGCTCTGTATTTCAATTGCAGCAAAACTTGGCCATGCTGGACCCTTTGCAAGACCATTTTGAAGACACAATTTATAAAATTTGACCCATTAAGAAACAAAATGTCATATTAGATCTTAATGGACAGGGTGAATTCAGCTGCCTGTTAAGCTACCTGCAATGTGGCARATTCCTAATCCTAAAAGAAAATTCACATTGTCATAATCTTAGCTCCTAATGCTTAGAATATTTTTCCAGTGAGGTCTTAGGAATCTGGATTATTAGGCCTCTTGATCTATTCGCTCTTGCAGACATCGGAGCATGTATACATGTGGTATAACTTGCAACAGCTCCAGAGACGCTTGTGCAGATATATATATATATATATATATATATTTGCAGAATATCTGACTGAAGCTTTTCTGTATTTAACACTTAATTTTTTTTTCAATAAAGCATAAGTGATGTAGAAGACATTTTCAGCAGTCACATCAGAACTTAAAAGCCAGATCCTTTAAGCTATTCAAGTACTTACACCTTAGTGGAAGTRTTTAAGAGACCTCAGCAGGTTAGACTGGTGAATTTCTCTGGAGTCTATCCACAGTTTCCCTCCAGTTGTTATGTTGTTCCTTTGGCATTTAAATACTGAGATGACAGCTACCTAAGGCACACAACAGCTAGATGATAGGCATAAGCTAAAGGGAGCTGTTTGAACAGTGTGGGACAGAGAATCATCCTGAGCTGAGTGACAGCTCAGGAATAGACCACGTGCCTCTCCTAGGCATCTTCTGGCCACCAACAGCCTTGGAGTGAAATTGTGAGGCAGTAAGGGCTGATAGGGGCCATGAAGGTATGAAATTTCTTATGCTAATACATGGCATAAGAAACGTCTCCAGGCAGGTCAGTTTTCTGGGGCCTAGGCTGTGGGAGTGACCTTCTCAGGAGAGAGCAAAGCAAATCAGCTTGGACCTGACTAGAGGTATAGAATGGCCTCTGACACAAGCCTCCTGGAAATACAGGTTTGTTTGGCTGAAGCAAAAAGTGAAGGAGCTGGACCCTATCCTTGAGAAATCTGATGCAAGTGCTGCCATGCAGGTAAAAGATGAGCACGCTCTTTGGGCTGTAACACTTTCTAACTTTGTGCACCAGTCAAGCAAAGGCACAAACCATGAGCCCAGAATTTGTTCTATTCTTCTTTCATTTTGGGTGCTAGCTTTTTCCAGGAGAAATAGAGAAACCTGAGGCTACAAAACCTGTTCCAACTCTGCTCCTGCCACTAGCAGAGCTGTACAGTACACCTTAGGGTTCCTCACTGTATTGTATGGCAGCAGCACTCCTTTTCGTCTCTAAAAAGCAGTGTATCTCCTTGGAGAAGAGCCAGGAACTTCTTCCGAGCAATGTCATTTGGTGCTGCCTTGTACCACGAACAACAACTCTAAGCAGCCACTGCATTCTTTGACTTCATGGTTGCCTTTCTGCTCTCTATTACTGGTAATTTTTTTCACATGCATCTGCTACTCGAGCAAAATAAAATGTTACTTCCAAGTGTTGTAAATACACAAAAATAAATTTATGGTAGTTTGTTAGGCAGGTTAGTGGGAAATAAATACAAGTTTTTATGCTTAGCAAACAGTATGGCTGGGGATATTATCTGTTTTGAACTGCAAAACCAGAAAGTACTATAAAACCTGTTGTTATATGAGTCAATGTGCCACTCAATAAAGAATCTTTTGTGAAAGGAAAGCTAAAAAGCCAATGATATTATACTCARTTATACTAAAACTGAAATCTTTCTCTCTAGAACTCTGCTTCTAACATTAGCCATACAAAGCCCTTCTTCTTATGGCAGAATATATCAACTGCAGGTCTCTAGTTAACTCATGTGTGAAATGTGCTTGATACCAAATGAATGGATGATCATAAAAACAGCATTCTTTTTCCTGGAAACACAAACCAGTGGTGATACATATTGCTTCTATTTTCAGCCAAAGACTACAGTACCAGATGGCTAACGCAACCGTAACAGCTAGCTGCATCTGGATTAAAAGGTTTGGATGATGTGAGCTAATCTTTAAAAAATGCCAGAAATCTTTTATCTCTTTAAATCATGTTACTGCTCAATATATTTCCTACTCCAGCCATTCCAGCACTGCTCAGACGTGCCTTACACATGTTCATTAAGCACCATTAAACTGAACAAAAGATCAGTAACTACCTATGTTGGGTCAGAGGTCAGCTTTGGGGACATGATCCAAGATCCACTGAAGACAACGGAAGATGACTCACTAATTTCTGTGGCCTTTGTCCACCAGAGTGGACCAGGAGTCTAGTGGTTATTTCCCCTTGAACACATCTATTATGGTGTGAGACAAAACTCATGCTTGTTGTAGAAAAGGACAGACAAGACAATTTCTTTGGGCAAAATTTGTACTTTTCCTACTTAGCTGTACTTTCTCCAATGAAAGCAAACATGTTTTGGTAACAATGGTTTGGCTAGCTATATAACTTGAATACAGAACAAACAGAGAAGAAAATATATTTTCATTCTATATGAGACCCCTGAAACAACAATTTGCAGGGAGGGCCTGGGCTTATCTACAGACACTGTTCCTTGGCAAGGGCTTTGAGGAAGTCACCATTTTGATTTTGTCAACATCACAAACAAGATCTGTGGGTAATGGACTAGGTATAGACTTACAGGGTACATTGCTATTTCTCTCTACAAAGTGTGCTAGGCTACTAAATATTTTGAATGTTAGCTTTAGGGTTGGTTTTGCTTTTTTTTCCCCCTTCCCATTTTCCTTCCTGTAATGGCAGCACTTTAACTTAAAAATTCCACAATTTCCCCTCTAACTTTTGTCACAAACACTCTATGGGAAAAATCTTGCAATTACACAGTTAAGAATTAGTCAGTGTTTTGTAATGTTAAAATGCCACAAGTATTTAAGTATTTTTGATGCAGGTATGTTTATAACATGTGTGACTCACAGGTGGGATGGAAAACAGAAAAGCCTTCCAATGATCTATGACGTTTCTTGAGTGTTGGGTATCTTAATGAGGTCAACAGTGACATTTGTCTTGAAAGCCATCCAGTAAGCAGGAAAGCTCTTGTACAGTATTCCTCACAGATGGTGAAACCTGTCAGCAGTTTTGCTGGTAGGTGCTGAGTGACTCTGCAGCTGTATGGGTATACCTGCTGGAACACTGCCTGAGTGATGCAATAAACACGTGTCAAAAAAACCCCAAATGTTGTTGGTGGGTTTTTTAATCTTCCTCCAGCAAACGAASAGTGACTTGGCTTCAAAATAGTGGGAGAGAGGGGAACAAGGAGAGAGGGTAGTGCTGAAAGATTCAGTTAAAGTCTATTATTCTCTGGTATTTCTGAGAGTAGGGGTCAACGGTTTAAGTACAACTGGCTTGATTCACTGCTTGGATGAAGCAGGTGGGGCAGACRGCCAGGCAACTGATTCCAAGTAAAAGCTGTATAGGGCAGCTTTAACTTTTCTCATAAACRGAAGGGCTGTTATAATAGTGAGAAAGTGGGACCTGATCCTACTCAGCCTTCACTTCCATCTGCTCCCAGGAATTCTTTGTACAACAGTTTGTGTCAGCAGGGCCACCTGAACTGGTTCTTGCCTCCTGTGCCAGCAGGCTTGATATTCAGTACCGAATTCGGTGGAGAGTCTTCCTGCATCCAATTGCCTCAGGATCCAGTTGTCTCATAGACTAGCCTGGAGCCCACATTTTACTGCAAGACTTTTCTATATGAGGTGCTGCCCCAACAAACCACAGAAGGGGTGACAGTCTAAGCACGACACTAGAGACATCAGTGGAAACATAAGCATTGGCAAGAAAAGAAAAAAAAAGAATCACTGAGATGGCATTGTTTAGGATCACAGTCAGGAGCTTTGGTGAATCAACTGCCTGATTCACCTGAACTGTTGTCATGTGTTTTACAAGCACCACAGCTTTGAAGGAAAGGAATGAGGCAAGTTTGCAGACATCTACTGGGAGCTCTTTCCTAGGGGAAGCTTGAGGAAAAAGATGAAAGTTATTATTTGGAAATGTGATAAGCAGGCAGTAAAAATGGGTTTCATGGGGCAATTAGAGGCAAGAGTCACAACTGCAGTAGTGCTGATGGATCAAGAAGGAAGACACAGTGAAGTCTTAGGAAAATGGAAACAAATAGTTTAACAAAAGAGGAACCAGYAGAGAAAAGCAAAAACATATAGTCAAGCTGCAGTCTAAAAGATTTTTTTTTCAGTAACAATCAAAAGAGATTTGATTGGCACTCAACTTTCAATACTTTGACTGTAGTGCTCGCACAATCATTATTCAGGCCTCCTTTTCCTTCTCAAATCTTGYACAGACCCAAAGAAACCCCTCAGTGACTTGATGGAAGAGTCCAGGGAATTAAAACCTTACAGATAGTCATCTTTTATTGAAGTTTCTAGAATCAATGTTCTCAGAGCATCACTGTTAGACGGTACCTGAGGTACCTGACAGTGCMAGCTACCCCACGTATTGAATGGATTCTACCTTTTTTGTTTTTTTTTCCTTTTCTAGATTTTTACAGACCCTGACTTTGAATTACCAGASACTATGATGTCTCCCAAATTTTCCCAGTCTAAGAATCTGAGTTTTGAGTGTGCATAGWCATAACAACATGCAGATCAGTATTGTAAAAATTTGTATCCCACATATAGGAAGGTGTAAACACATTTTTTCATGTCTCTTTGGGCACATATGTTGTTAGACAGATAGAATGACAAACAAATAGATAAAAACAATTACTACACACATCATATGTCCAGGACATATCAGTGTCTGTAGTTAAAGTTATCTGTTTTTCCATACTAAAATTATTTTTTTATTTGGTGATTCACAACTTTTTCATTTTTTTTTTCACGTCAACATTTTTTTGTCTATTTAATGAGTCTCTGAACAAGCACAGYACAACTACCTTTCCTATGTCCAACATCTACTATTGCCTTTGCTTTCAGCCATGAAGTTTCCTAGATACTGAAACAGATTGTTCTGCACATGGTCACGAGTTTTCATATATCATAAGCTAGGGAGTTCGTTCCCTCATATTTCAGTGCTCTACTATTCTAGAAGAAAACTACACTTATGCAAGTCCAAGAGGATTCTAAACTGTGACTACTTTTTTTYCCCCCGACCATGGGAGTTTTCTATTAATCAGACTATACAAATTCAGCCAAAGTGTAGAAAAAAATGCAGTAATACAGGGCCAGAAAGAGAATATTCACAGAAGATTCTGATTCTGCAAGCCAGTGACAAGAGGAATCCCATGAACTGGTAAAACAGTCATGGTTCCTGTTCTCTGCCCTATCCTTGCTCTTCATCCTTGGTGTAAAATTCCTAAACAGTCCCTGAACTGCTGTGATGAAACCTTACCTATATATTCAATTCTAACTTTGAAGCTTTGACTGGGTCATAAAGCACATCTGTACATATGACAGATAAAATACTATATAAAAGCAAAAAAAAAAAAAAAATCACAAAAGGTACTAGTTCTGCAACACAGTCCTATTAGCATATCACCCCAAAATCTTTACTTTGGAATTTCCTGAGGTAATTTTAACTCTATAGTCTTAACATTATGTTAAAAGACTTCTTTGTATAGTACCCAGGGTGCGGTCACCTAGAGTAGCAGGAACTGAAACATGGACTTCTGGTTTTAGTAACTTGAACCTCTGCAGCCTGACACTAAAGATGCCAGTCAGCTATCTCAAAAGCTGCAACCACTGTGATCCATTCACAAGCAGAAAAGAGAGAGACACTCTGTGCCAGCGTGGGTTGCATTAACATACTGTTTCATTGTCCGCTGTAACTACTCACATCCTTACTTTCATAGCAGAAAAGGAACATCAACAGGCCTGAAGGAATGTGGATTTTAAGTGTTCCTGGACTCAGACTAAAATAATGATAATCATTTGGGGGTATTAAGACATATACACATAAACAGGGGTTGAGAGTGAGAAAAAGAAATATACCTAGCACTGGCATTAAGGAGAGAAAAACTGCATCTGCTTTGATGGTTAGTATTTGGTGCCCTCTTCTGCACCCATCCATATTTTTAGAATTCTTTAGAATCATAGAAGAGCATCTGTCTGTCATCCACTTTTATATAGCTGTGCTTTGCTGTGAGGGGTAAAGGGTCATCTTAGCAGATGTCAGCCATAGCRGTGATGAGAAATGTAGAATCTTTTTTAGGTGAGAAGAATGAGTTTGTTGATATCACTGAGAATAAAAGGCTGCGAATAGAAATTAAAAAACATTTAACTGAGATTTCATTTATGACATCTAAATTATTAGACTAATAAAAGTAAATTGTATTTTGAATGTGATTGAATGAGAAACATATCATGTATATATAAGGTATATAATCAGTTTAATCACATGCTGATCCCAGGACAATCTCATCCCAATATATTATGAAATTACAAATAACATATAGCACATGCTATTCTTCATAGTAATTTAAATGTCACTTTGCTAAATGAACTTGAAGACAGATTTGCACTCCTTGAATRCAGAATCATTCCAATATTAATTTCTATTTTTCCATTACTGAAAGATAATTTTATGCTAGAATTTCAAATACTTTTATCCAAAATGTTCACTAATTCTGCTCTCAGCTTTTGACTTTCAGTAGTACAAAACTGAACTGGAAAGCTTGCTAACTATCTTTATTGTTTTATCTTGAGCTTTACTTTACCTGTAGATGCACAAGGCATTGCAGATTTCTTACAGCAGTTCTCTGCCAGTCTGCCATAGCCTGGGCAGCTCTTGTTTCCTGTAGGATTATTCATCTATTTTGAAAAGGGGTGATATAGTGGTTATCATTGGACCARCTCACAGCTCCTCCACTGAGAATTGAAGAGGACAACATTTAAGYCATAGATGTTGTTAGACATTGTTAAGACTCAGTTTCCTGTACATCAGCCCACCGGGCCCCTGACCCAGGTTGCTCTGAAACATCATCTGAGCAAGAAGTAAAAGACTGCTGAAGTCTGGTTTTGCTTTCCCAGGTACACCACTGYACCTGCTTATTGCTGATTGAGTTCAAGAGAAGAAATCCATCTGGGCAATTTAAAATTTCCTTTCTTGGATACATAGGTTTGAGCAGCTGCTGCTAACCTSCCCTACAGTTTCAAAGACGGTTTGTTTTCAGTCAAGCTAAACCTTAGAGCCAAAACTGTCAAACTTGGGTGACTACATTCCACATGAAGTCATCAAAGCAATTAGCCTCATTTTTGCAGATGAAAAGCATTCAGAGTTTGCACCAACTCAGCACCTCCAAAACTCAGGTCATTCCTTTAAGTTTACATTTTGATTCCCGAACACATCTTCTGCTTTTAAAAAAGGTGAGTGGTGCTTTTCATTTCCTTCAGTAATGACAATTGTCCTGAAAACTGTTACCTTCTTTGCTTTTTTTTCTCTGGATGAAAGGTGTGTTTAATACAATTATTAAGTTTTATACATACATCAGAGGATGAGGTCTATGCTAGAACAAGGCTCACAGAGCAATACATAGACTGTCACTCTGAGCAGGTATCTGACCCCAAAAGCACATGCAGATATTGTGCAACCCACAGAGCTCATCCTGAATCTAACATATTGTTGTCACTAAGCAGATCTGAGCAATATGAGGAGCCTTGCTATACTAGAAGATTTGCATCTTATTAAGATAACAGCATGCAGGACRGCAAATCCCAAATGTAGGAGCTTCCCTGCAAAGCTAACTTTAACCTAAATCGTGCCCAGGTCTAAGTCATACACAGCATCCTAAGCTGGGTGGGGTGAAGCTTTTAGCACTAGTTGGCCAGCCCACTAGTGGCTGTAGTGTAACGATTGATCTCCCTGTTATATGGACATATGTTTGCTCAATGGGAAAACTTCAAGGATATATAGTCCTTCAATGCCTTCTGCTCATCTAAAGAGGTCAATCTTTTTTAAAAACAATTAATTGTGGTATTTTTTTTGTAGTTTTCTCCACTAAAGAAACCCCTTAAATGCCCTTAGCATTACAAACTTGTAAAAGTAATGCAGTGTGGACAGAACAAACACAGGTATTATTTTGCAGTGTAGCTGCTTTCACTTAGAGCTAACACAAGCAGAGCAATTCAAGCACAGGTAATTCATGTTAACTCTGCAGTAAAGACACATCCATCAGTGGTGCACAGCAAGTGATTTCACCCTTGYTTTGTTTTCACTTCGGTTACTAATTAGGAAAAGTTATTCTAAAAAAGGAACCAGATTAAAAGCGTCAACCTCAGAGATTTTTTGTAGTTTACATAGATCAGATAAAATTAATTCATGCAGACTGCTCTTTTTTTTAAGTGCAGACAAGATTAAGCACAGAAGCAAAGATAAGCACTGACTGCAAAAACAAGATCCTAGACTTGCCCCACCTTTTTTTGTGATGATACTTTTATATCACATGACCATCTGCAGCTGAGTGCACCTGGCCATCCAACAAAAGGAACAGGCATGTCACTGAAACATGAAGTTGCCCTTTGCTTGCATTTGGATAATTTGGATAGATAAAATATTGTCCAACATCATTCAGCAATGAAATCAAATGTTGTCCCTCCATACTCCAAAAATCACAGGGCAGACTGAGAGAAGACTTTTACCATCTTGCTTTATTTTCAAGTTTGCAAGAAAATCTCTTTGAATTCATTACTAAATTAATGTATTAAAGTAATATATTAAAATACTAAACCAACAGTGCCCTTTAAACACAAACAAGAATAATACATCAGTGAAAAGAACATTTTTCTCCTTTACCATTGTAGCTGCAGTTTTTGAAGGTGATTAACTGTTGTATGCTCTAATATTAAAAGGATTTTTAAAAGGCACTTTATTGGGAGGATTCCTGATTTAAAGAGGTGCTTCAGGAAGTAATCAGCTGTTTTACTATCCCATTGAGATAGCTATTTCTCTGCCACTGTAAGCTCAAGTAATATTCAGTATATCAGTATAATATCAGTATAAGCAATGTTATGGCATACAATCTCAGAATAAACTGTGTGGAAAGTGGTTTCTAACATTGCATCATCTACATAACAAAAATATATGCCATTAATAGAATGCATTTACAAAGACAACAAACAAATATTACAGGTAGACTCCTARGAGAAAGAAGCTTTATCACTACGCCAATATCATATTCCTCTGACCTAATATAACAAAAATAAATCTGATTAAGAACATGATCTGAGAATAAAAACACTTCAGTCTTCTTTTCCAATGTCAGTCTATGAACATTGGATCAAGCCTTTAAACTGCTTGCCTCATGTCATACTGCATCAACTGAAACGAGCAGAGGGATCCGAACTATAAGCCTCTTCTTTAAAAAGGAGGAGTCTGGTCATGGATGAATTTCAGAGGAGTTTCCCTAAATTTGGAATATTCTCCCTGTACTGATTTGTTCATCCATTTTTTTTTTTTTTTGACTAAGTTAGTTATCACAGATTTTAGAAGTTAGTTGCTTCCCCTGGCCTGACAAGAGTACTCTGAAAAAGTCCCTTTAAACTCCTAATACAGCAGGATCTAAAAACTCTAGCTGAAGAGTGAAATGTCCTCAATCCAAAGATCATAAAGGCCAATCTGCTACCTAAACTGGCTCAGCATTAATCAAAAACCCACCACTTCCAGATGAGAAACAGCTTAATTCACCTATTCTAAATCTATAGTATTCTATTTAAGTGTACTGATGAAAGGATTGTTCCAGTCCAAGAGTCAAAGTCTCTAGTAGCTGTATTCTAAATAAATAAATCAGAATTCGCCTGACCAGGATGAGTTCTGAACGCCAGTACTGCCACTAGCTCTCCAGTCCTTTAGGGTAAGTGTCAGCTCACCTCATGTCAACTCTCAGCATCACAGGGGGCATGGTCATCCCCTGCCGAGAAAGGGGKCTGAGCTGCCCAGCCTGCAGACATCACATGAGAACATCTCCAAGCAGAGGCAATACCTGTGGAAAGGGATTGCAGCCACCAGGCAGCGTCGTCAACTATCTTACAATTAGAAGAGATTTTCTCCTAAATATGCCTAAAGTCAGGACTTAGAAGATCGCACTCTTTGGCCTGGGTCTGCTTCAACAGAGGCCAATGGAGAAGCAGGCAGAAGGCAAGAAAGGTCTAGATCAGGATGGAGGGGGAAGGAAACAAAAGCACCTGAGAGAACTGGAGAAGAAAGCAGCACTCTTTGCCTTGTAGACCACGGGACCAGTGGGTTTGATTTTGCCATTCTTCATCCCCTAGCTGAGCAGCTGAATTTTTAAACTTTTCCATTTAGGGGGCTGCAGCAGTGTCAAGTTATGCCATGATGCACCTAAATGGCTTGTAACGCTGCATGCAGTCCTGGTAGAAATGTTCACCTAAGACCTGCTACCCATTTCTGGAAGCTGCTACAGACTTTGACAACACAAATGATTCTCAGGACACTGTTACTGAGCCAGTCTCTAGGGCTATATACAAATAAATTAAACAGTATCACTATTTGAAGTTCCTGGGCAGGGGAACTCCAACAGCTACGCCGTCAAATTATACTGTTAGAACAGTTCCTGGCAGTTTTGTTCTGCATCAACTAGGACTTTGCCAAGCATGGTTCAAGAAGTAGTACAGCTCTGGCACCATTCCCAGTAGGTGGTTTGGATGCAGCTGCCCTTTGCTAAAGGTAAATTAATATAGTTGCAAGCCGCTCTGTGACAGCCTCAGTGCCAGAAAATGGTCCCAGAATGCTTAATTTACTGCTATAAGGTAGCCTAAGGGCCTGCTGACTGAAGACACTTTCTGTCTCTGTCCTGCAGAAATTCAGGACCTTGATAAAGTCCAAAAGATTAAGAGTGGAGTGCTCTGGTATGGGCAGTACAAATGTGAGATGTTCCCCTGCAAAGGTCAGGACACATCGAGAGGATGGATATGAGACACATCATTTCACCTATCCTAAGCACTGCAGGGCACTCTTTGGCAAGCCCCTGGAGAACAAAATATAATCTGTTTCTGTTGGTGTTATCCAGAATTACATTTGTTGATAGAAGAGATACATAATGCCTTTGGGAGCAACCAGAAATGGAGGTAAAAGCACCATGGAGCACAAGACTGATGCTTGTTCTAGGCAATGTGAAAAAGATTATACATCTTCCTGCCTAGCTATTCATTACCATAGTTGTAACATCTCAGATAAGAGGGTATGTCTTGTTGCAGTCTTAACTTCCAATAAGAATAGATATGTTTCCTAATAAATATATATTGGGGCCTATGAAAAAGTACAAATTATGTGCCTTACCACTGTGCAATAAACCTCTCTGATTCCTTATATTTAATTAATCAATGAATAAGAAAATTTTTATTTTAACATCAAGTTACCTCTCAACTGCTAGAGCTTGCTCCCTGGAGAGAAATATCCCTGATTATCCTAATTATCATATAGTTCAGCTTCTGCAAATTTTACATTATCCATTTAACTTTTGGCATCCTAAAACGTGAAGCACAAAGTGTACATGAAGTGCCTTTCTGAACAACTTAATGTTGGCGTTATCTGACCTCTTAACTTTGCAACTTTAGTGAAGTGTTAACATTTTTTGTATTTGAGATATGGAATTACACAAACACTAGCCACTTTCCTCTGGTACCAATGTAAGAGAAAACCTTTGTTTGCTTATGTTATTCAAAAACACTTGCTACATACCACCTCCTCCTCTGTAGTGACCATTCAAAAACTGTATTCTCAATTTTAAAGAAAATTCCCAGTGAAATTCCTATAACCATCACAACGGATTGAGAATTCTTCTTGAAAGGCTGACATGTATACAAACTTTTCAAAAAGAAGTCGTCTTCTATCTATAGACACATTCATTCAGCTTGGCTGATTTTCTTCCTGTCAGGTGGCAGGATTGCTCTCTGTTACAATGACACTTTGACATACCAGGACTGTTCCCAACAAGAAAAAGGTATTAGATGCTTTCCAAGAAGGAATGGTTTCTCTGCAGCTTCTACATTATATCCTAGTTGGCAAATAAGTTATTCAACAAATTCACTTTCTGAATATACTTATTCTTCTGGGATTTCTTCAGTTTTTCTAGATGGTTACTTGAAGAAAAATCAGAGATAAGAATAGATCACTGTTGTAAATTTTGAGAAGATCTGGCTACCTGAAACTCTGAATTTCATTTTTGCTTTGAACTAAATATATTCAGCTCTATTTGGTTCTTTTTACACTAGATGCTTTGAAGTTCTGGTTAACCAACCTAAAGATGCGTTTAAGAAACTGTGCAGTTATGAACATCTTTTCCCTCTCTGTCTTGTTTATTTAGATATTGTGGACATACCCTAGATCTATACTCATTTTTTCCCCTCTTTTACCTATATTCTATATTCCTTTATACTTTCCATTCTGCTATAGGCTTCAGTTCCACCATAACCTGCTTATTTTTACTCCTTCTAAAAGAATATATACTTAAGAAAATGTCTATTTCATCAACCCTCTCCTCTGTTCTACTTCATTCAGATGTTTCTTTTATTTATATATCTTTATCTTCATCTCTCTAAGTATTAACTTAGAAATTCCTTAAATCTTAACTAAGAAAAAATGACAGATATCTTTGTTTTTGTTAGACTTGCTCATAATGTACCTTATATGTCATTATATGGAGGAAGATTCAAAGAATGCAGATTTATTTGGAGCTATACAAAATAATATTCTAATATTCATGTTTTTATAGATTAAAATCATAAGTATAATTATAACTGGCAATCTAAGGAGAAGTTATTTAGAGTAGATGAACCTTGTTAAGAAACTGGTTTTGAGTCTGAAAACATTCAGCTTCCATCTGCTACAAATTACAAAAGGAGCACAGAATACATACAAGAGAGAATATTAATTACTCTGTTTTTACTGTATTTTTGATTTATGGATATGATCTTTGGGAATCATAACTGACATAAAAAATTAGCATAAACTATCACTATATGTGTTGGTATAAACATCATATTTACAAGTAGGAAATTATAAGCTAGTGGACAAACTTTTCTAGAAAATTATAGAAAACAGTATTTCTTATAAGACCTCGAGTAATGAACTCCTCATTATGCATTTGARATTACCATCCTCAGCCTGTGTGCCTGGTTTCAGACTTTTTTCCTAAGTGCAGCTCTGAGATCATTGCTGCGCTATTTTAATGAAGTACTTCMTCTTATTTTAAAGAAGTACTTCCTTTTATTTTAAAACATTTTGTATGACCAATGGAAAGACAAATAGTAAATGCTCTGAAAAAAAATTAAATAGATCACATTCAAATGTCAACTGCATTACATTTTGACTCACTTTTATCATAYGATGCAAGCACTACTGATTTAAAACCATAAGCTGAGTACAAGAGAGACTAAGTATATTGAATATGAAATCTGAACTTTTTTGATCTCTTGCCAAGGGGCACAAAAGGTCTGACCATATGGGTATGTGYAATGAATGCATAATATACCCTGAAAAATGCAATAGTGTTCTCCAAATACACGTATACACTAGTATAAGCTCTTCTGCTGAACCCATCAATAAAATCTCCATTCACTATGACATGAACAATGCCACATACTGCAATGATATGTGGAATATATTTTGTTCCCTTAAATAATGCTTTAGATTTTGAAAATATTCAAAATTATAATTAAAATTATAGTTGTTTATTCTTAAACACTCTGTACTGTTAGTGCTGTCTCATCTTGTGGCATATGCAGTCTAGAAACATTACAAAAAGATAAAGAAGAAATGAATGACAACAAATAATCTAATGGACTGTAAGGAAACCTGTCTAACATGCTCTAGGTGACCCTGCAGAGTGGGGAGGTTGAACTAGATGATCTCCAGAGGTCCTTTCCAACCTTACCGATTCTATGATTCTATGAAAGCTCTTCCCTGGTAGCAGTCTGCTAGAGTGATAATAATGTCATCATTAAAGGTATAGCTACAGCTCTGAGTAGCATGGAGAGAGCATTAAGAAATGCACTTAATACAGTTTTGACATAAGAGTTTCTGATATCAGATAAATKAATAATTCTTCTTCAAGGAGATACTGAAATTAATTAAACATTTCATCTTTACAAGCTCAAGTGTTTAACACATTTTTTTTGACTTTTTGATTTGGAGTTTTCTTAACTTTTTTTCCCAGTATTGCTGTGGATACCTATATAGTGTCTTGGCTCCTCCTCTTTTAGGTCAGCTTGTCTGGACATCTTTAATAGGGTTCAAAGAGACTGCAAGTAGGATATACACAACTTAAAAGTATAAAGTAATTAATTACTGGCTAACTCACAAAAGGTTGGTAGGATTTAATATTTAAATATTAGTGCACTCATCACCCCTGCAAGGCATCTGAAGACTCTCTGCTTGCCAGGCAGACATCACTCAGGAGGGGTGAAGCTTTACGGCTCAGCATTGCTTAACCCATCTTTTGTCAACTCCATCAGCGCTATTGGCACTAACAGGTCAACTGGATGATCTCCAACTAGTTCCTAATCAGACTGATTATCACTCCTGCTTTTTTCTATTTAGGATCTTATATCTTCTGTGCTGGTGTTTCCCCTCCTGAGTCCTTCTGCTACTAACAATCCTGTCTCAATAACCCTGGCTCTGCCTATCGTTTTGTCTTTCTTATCTCCCTAGACTTCATTACAGCTCTTTCTCAGCATTCTGGGTCAATATTATGCAGCTGTGCATAATAACCCAGAGATGGATTTTGGATCCTCGGTACACAGGCAGATAAACCTGGAGTAAGAGAGCTTCTCTCAGAAATCAAAATAGTCWTATCCACGCTTATAGGCTGTACCACATCACAGCACATCTTAGAAGCAGAGGCCTCTTCAGAGTGCTCCAGCCAGTCCAGGCAAACATTTCTCAGCACTGGAAAGTTTGTATAAGGGAGGAAGGAACGTTGATGTGGAGTTGAAAAAATATAGATGCTTACTGGGTTGCTCCAGTCACCTTTTACAGACCCCTAAGAGTCACTGATAGACCCTTTGGGGTCTGCAAACCACAAGCTGAAGACCYCTGGCCTGAAAAAATTTCCAAGAATTGGTCCTGGATATGCTTATGATCAGGTTTTGAAATTGCTTCTTGCGGTGACCGATGGCATTTAATAGTGCCATTAATGGTAAAAGCTTTGTCTACCAGGTAAGATATTCTTTAAACGAATATAGTAGCAGAATCTTGGTCCTGGTTCAGCTCTAAAAGAAAATTCAAGAGAATAGAATCCCTATGTTTTGCAAATTTATTCAGTCAATTAATCTCTGCCTTCATTGACAGCATCTGCTTCTCCCAAAGGAGATAACTGTACTTCAGTTTCTGTTCACAATTCAAATTCAAGTTTAAAAATGCACTGCTGATTATGTTCAATTTTGCTATAATCTTACACTGTACATTTACATTATTTTGCTTCATTGGTCTTGAGTTTAACTTCTAAATTTTATRTTTTTCTAAACATCATATTCACTACCAATAACTGCAATGCAATTACTCAATGACAGTGGCAAGCTGTTCTACACAGGCTAACAGCTAAAATACATACATTACCATCACCTAAAACTAATACTTTAACTGATGGATTTACTGAATATTGCAAAGAAGGTTTGAAATGAGTGACAGTCCTCTAAAATTTGAAAACAGACTCTCTCAGTTATGTTGATGCATTTTGTCAGATTTGCTTCTGCTCCTGGAGTGGAGGAGCAAAATATTTAGCATCTGATTTCCAGTGGGATCATAAAATTAAGGTTTGTTTTCTCCTTAAACTTCAAACAATACCAATTTTCTACAGCAAATACTTGCAATAATCTCAGAATAAATCTGAAGATCAATGTACATTTGCAAACATTCTGAAAATATTTTAAAAGTGCTTAACTATCATATCATGGCAGAGTGTAAAAAACTGTTTGCATAGACTAAAAGATAATTTAAAGTAAAAATTAAACTACACATTATTTACAGAAAATTTCAAACAGAAATTTTCTTTCCCTAAGCTTGGTCTGCATTGCAAGGCCAACCGTTTCACAGACTCCAAAAAGGTATTTAAAAAGTGACTAGAGCACAATTCTGAATGTACAAATATTTTACCAAATAAATTCCTGTTCAGTTTCATGGTCTCTAGAGTATTGTTCGCTGGATGAAATGGCACTGCGACAAAGCATCTCACCAGAGAAGTTCTTATTTATAACTATAGTACATATATGGATTTCTTAAAACACTATCACCTTGAGTAAGAGATATCATTATCAGGTAAAGATGAAAGAACAGCCTTGACAAGATAGGATGGAAAATGTCCACATCAAGACAAGAGTAATAGCCCTATCAAGAAAASTGGTGAGAAGAGAATATATACAGACGTGTAAGTAATATCTTTGCCAGCTACATCTCTCAATCCTCCACTTACTCAGACGTCAAGAAAAAGTACTTCTAATATAGCAGAAATGACCAAGAGCCTAGCCCTGAAAGAAATGGTTAAATATTATTCASAGAAACAAAGTTATTCATTTGTTTGAGCTTTTTCAGAATCAGACCTTGTATGATATATGCATCAAAAAGCAATACCACTCTCCACTGCAAATCAGTATCATGGCACAGAGTACATAAATAAGGTTATATGTTATGTTTGAGTGACGTGGAGAAAAGCATTTTTTTGCATTTTGAAAAACAGTCAGATGTTGCATTTAATTAACAAAACTACAGAAGATAAAACATAAACCCTACTTCAAACTTATTTTTCTCCTTGGGCCTGYTCTAAGTGACATCTGCCCATAGTCATATAACTGCCTGAGGTCTGTTAGTGCAATGATTCCAGGAAACAGCTAGGATAGAAAGTCTTTCAGGTGCCCTTCCTCAAATTAACCCTTTTCAATTTAAATATTTTCTACAGTAGGCATTAAAATTGAAAATACTTTTCCTCTGAAAATAGACACCAGATGCAGTTTTTCAGGAAAGCACTTTTAAAAACAACAAAAAAGGCTGTCTTAATCATTCTACTACTCAGTGCTCCTACATGCAATGACATTTTCCTGTAGTCAGGCTGAAGTTCAGCTCTTACGGCAACTGGCCCAAGAACTGCTAAGTGCTCCGTGAGCACTAGTTATCTTCTGTTCTCCTATTTTAGCATAACAAAAATCTAAGAAAACTGAACATATGGAAAGGTATTCAAATAGGAATGATCCAAAAGCCGTAAGATCAGTGTCACATCTTCCTCAAGCAAAACAGATCAGTTAGATCAAGTCTATCTGCAGGCAGGATCAGCAAGGCATAGAGTTGTTTTTGAAGTGCATGAAAGAGTAAACAATATAGAAAATAGGCAAGGATAAAATACATCTGATTCCATGAGTTACCTGCTTGCCTTCCCTTTTATTTTTAGCAATTAAAATTGTTATTTTATGTTTTGAACAGAATATTTTCTCTGACAATTCACTCTGTTTTTTATTGAAGATTTCTTGCACAAAAAAAATGTGTACTTCTTTCTGTATTTGCTCTAGACTCCAACAGAAAATATTAACAAAAATCCTCTTAGATTTTGTTATTTTAAAGGTATCCAGAAGACTAGAATACCAGCAATCACATCCCACTTACTGGGGCACACTGAAGCGGTTTCCCAAGAGATATTTAACAAGCTTTTTCATTTTAGTTTGCTTTTATTTAAGTAAACTGAAATGGTTTAATGTGATTTATTGTAATCGTATTTTATATCTAAGTATAGTTTGACCTTTCCATGTAAGTTTATAAATGACTGGGAAGGCTTGCCCAAAGAGACAAAATGTCTGGCATCCTTTAGAAAAGCTGGAGCCTACTTACCTCTGCAAGGCTCAGGATATCAGCTGTTCAGCTCGACTGTGACAGCACATTATAAATGACACTTGGCTTGTGTCAGTCATTCAGTTTGTGACCCTGCTCACATGTYGGAGAATCCTTCTTTCTTTTCCCCCAAATCCCTTCGACTTTCTCCCCCCTTTCCTGCCTCCTAAATTGAAAAAGAGCTTCCATAATACTGGGAAGCACAGTTGCTTGCTCTGCAGATGTTCAGATTTAGGCTGACATGCATATGAGATTCTTATATGTAAGGAGGTGATGATTCAGGCAGTTTCTATTGATACTTACAATAATTATGCATGCTACTTCATGAGTTAGCTCCAGACTACATCATCTGCCCCCTTAAATGCTTTCTTTGATGACTGAGGACAGCAAAACAAAAGTTATTAAAATGGATGATGCCTTTCTACCTGCCTGCCAGATGGTTTATGCAATAGCACTTCCTACCTTGCTCCTCAGGACTGTTTTCTGCAGTTGGAACCCAGCCTAAAGCGGTCAGTGGCTGACTATTCCTCAAGATTAGTAATAAATTTCTGGAGGCAAACTTATTATCCAGCCCCTTGTCTATGGGGACCATGGAACCCACAGAAAGCAGAGTACTGCTTCTGCATTCAGCTTACCTCTTGCATGTGTGTTAACACTAAAGAAGTTTCCTGTGCTCATCTCCCTCTCCAAACATACCTGCACAGGATTAGTGTGAACTTAGCTCTTCTTCTGGTGTAGCAGAACTACAGGAAGGGATCATATTTCCAAGTGTCATGCTGACTGGTTCTTCATGTACTAGTATCCACAAGGCAGAACTGTAGGTAGTGCTTTGTTGCTGAAATAAAAAAGAACCATCAGTTCTTTTATCAGAACATATTGGGAAGACACCTTACTTATGTTAGATACTAGTTTTTGATGGACACTTTATAGCCTTCACGTTCTAACAAAAAGTACCTAAAACATTATAGCAAGTACAAAATATTATTTTTTATCTTATTTCGCCRGGGTAACAGAAAGAAAAGCAAATGGTTCGAGAAGTATTTTAAATAGATTAAATGCGGGAACATGAATTGCTTTACAAATAGTTCTTCAGCAGAAAAGTAGCCAAACTATTTTCATATTTACAATGGTCAAAAAATAACGACAGCACGTGATGCTATTTTTTTCTTAATCTAGATCTGATTGTCATTCTCTTTTCTTGTTACCTCTCTGTAAGATAATACTGTATATATTCCTTTCAACTTTTTGTGGAAATCCTGATGACTCAGAAGTTTTTGCTGCTACTGCTATTTTAAAACTTGAAATCTTCAAGTCATATGTTCTTGTGCTTCATTACTTCAGAGACTGGTCCGAAGCTTGTTATAATAAATTCAAAAGCTTCCTTTTCTGGTCTGAATTGGCTAGTCACATTCATTGGYCAGCAATGAATTGGTCGTCATATTCATTTTGGGGTGAAGAGAAATCTAACCGTCTCTGAATAATCACTTTGATCTTGGGAGCATCTACAAAAAAACAGTAGTGAAAATGTTAGGTGCTAGATCTGCCAGTTATTGAGCTCTAAAGATACTCAGAGAAGCACCATTTTTCTATACACAGCACTCTTTCCTTCCTCGCCATTCATTTTTTTCCAGCCCACATAGATATATCATGAGCATGATATACAGCAACTGATTTCAAGATGTTTGTTCTGGATTTTTCTAGACATTAATTCCTCCTATCCTGGACTGTTTGGTTTCTTAAGTCTACGTAACACAAGAATCACCTTCAAATCAGAGTCTGTGGGCTCATCCTTCCTCAGCTCCTCTGGACTGAACATTTGCAGCAGCTTTGAGGAAGATGCACTAGTCTCTGCTCCTAACACAATACAAAWACAACTTTTCTAAAAATCCCCGTGATAAGGCAAGGCTTACATTTTCTTTTTCTGATGGCACATGGGGGAAGGCCAATACCATACTCAGCCTTTACACAGTTTCAGGTGACACCTTTTACTTATGTAAAAAATAAGAACAAGAGTTTGCAAGCCTGAATGCCCCCTCATTCTAACCTTTCTTTTCCCAGGAAGCTCCTGGCAGGGCATATGAACATACCCAGAAGGCAGATTTTCCTTGCCTCAGCAGGTGCAGTCACCAGTTTCTTCCCCCTGACCTTGAGCTGCTGAAAGTGACCTGAAGAACTGCCTCCATTTAGGTCATTTTATAACTTTGCAGTTCCTGTTTAGATTTCAGTAGGTGATAGCAGTCTCCTGCCAGATTAGTTTGTGGCCAAGGTGAYGACATCCTTAATAACCTGACCTCCTTGGCCGGAGTAACTTAGTGTCTAAAACTACTGCAGTCTATGGGACAGCACTTAGTCACTGCTGCCCTGTGCCTGCACCCCTGCATGAATTTTAATCCAGTGGGAAAGATGTGAGACTATAGGAAGGCAAAGCTTAGCCTTAAAACCAAAACGGAGGTTGCATTCTGACAAAGATATATATGCAGAACATAACCTCAAATAGCATCCATAAACTGTACATAGACAAATTCCCCACATTGTCACAGAAGGGCATGCTTCAAGATGTGTTTTCTGGTTATCTGGTGAGCTAGACAGGACTTACAGCATCCACCCTCTATCTATAAATGAATCTTGGGAACAATACTCCATTTAAAAAACTACTGGTTTCTTCCATTTATTCTGAATATATGCATGTCTCCAGTACTTTGAAAAATCAATAATGAAAAGTTTATAAATTTGAACAGGTTCATTAAAGGGAACAGCAATAAACTTAGAATCATAGAATCTTCCTTCTTGTGATGAAGAGATAAAACTACTACTGCTCTGTGTACAGACAGGGGATATTATGTGTATTGCTGGTTCTATTTTGGGCTATTCCAGCAAGCTCTGCTGTATACGGAAGGGAGTACTAATCAGTCTTGATGCGGCTCAGTCAGGGTCACCCAGTCATCAGGCCAGTCCTTAGGCTCTCTTACTCTGCAGTACAGACACAGCCTATTAACAATGTCTACTTGGACACAAAGTTACTTCTACRATCAGTAAAGACATCAGTCTAATTATAATCATACAAAAAATCTAATACAAACTCTACAGCTCCAAATGAGTCTACTACTGCCATACTGAATCAGCGACAGCAGCAGTAATAAACATATGGCAGCAAAGCATACGGTAGACAAATGACAAAGACGTATTACAAAGCCTAAAAGTACTTGTCAACTAAATATAGGCCTACACACTGTGTTTGGCTATCTTTGGGCTGACTGGCATTTATGTGGAATAAATCTTCAGATGCCTCCAAATTACATCCATACAAGTTGTCCTTCTTTTAGAGAATTGTTTATAAATTCAAAGGGGGCTACTCAAGCATGCAAATTTTGGCAAAGCTAGAGCATAACATTGCAGAAAAAAAATGTGCCCCAAAATGCTTTGTAGTGCTCAAGAGGTACATAAGCCGTGAAAAAAAATCCTCCAACACTCAGACTGAAGAGAAGATGAACAGATGCGGGGCTATGATCCAAAGCACAAGTGAGGTAAGTGTGATTTGGGTAACATCTTCCTTCAAGGAAAGCTGTATGAAGGAACAGAAAAGAGGCCACTGCTTTACAAGCAAAGATCTCTGGCTATGTTTCACTCACCTTTACTGTTTCAGTGCTCCCTCCAAACCACCTTGACTATAAAGTGAAATACGATCCATCTGCACTTGGTGTTTTCATGTAAATTTGTTTTATTTTTATATTTGATAAATACTGTTGGAATAATGAGTCTTGAAATCTCTCTCACAACAGACTTGATTGACAGCCCCCTAAGTGCTGTGTCTTTTATAGCATAACATAATATAGTATATGCAGTCTACAAAATGGAATGCACTCAATCCACATCTGAAGAAAGCAAGGTACATTAAGACAGTAGCTCTTATTATTAGCTTCTTTTTTAAATAAAATTAATGTGTTTGCATTTAAGAACATAACTTTGCATAGAARTTTGCTTAACTTCTTGGTACAGTAGCCTCAAACCTTTCAACAGTGATGAAAAAGATCATTGCGAAACAATTCCTATGTCAAAAAATGCACACATGCCTTAAAATATCTAGAAATTACTTAACTGGAATAAAGTTTAAGTACTGCTGAATTCTCTGCATTWTTTAAAAATCAGCTTCTGAAACAGAAAAGATTTGTCTCAAAGCCACCCCACTCCAGAACTTGGGTGCTCCTAAACTTCCTAGGGTCTAAAGAGAATCCAGACACTGGTCCTGGTTGGGATCTGAGGAATACCTTCAGAATGTAGATGTTCTGCCTAGCCCTTCTGTACCTGCAGTTCAACTGTTCAGTCCCTGGAAAAGCACTAGCAACGGGTGTCCATTCCAGCATACACATGTTGCAGAACTCCAGTCAAAACAYTCACAGAYKAAAGAAGAAAGACAAAACGGCTTTTAACAACTTTAGTCCTGAATTCAMAACCAAGTCAACTCTTGAAGGAAAAATCCTAAAAAATAGACATTTCTTCCTARATTGATTTAGATTATGTTATCTTAGGAAGTCTTAATTCTCCTACAACTTTCTGATTTGTCTTCTGGAGTCCCATTCTCTCTGCTAGTTAGTTTATTCCATTGAATCCACTATGAAAGCCTGCCCTTTTCTCCCCACCTTCAGGTCACTGCAGGTCAGGAGACTGCATCAGGGAAGTATCTCCATATTTTCATTCTGTCTTTCTGCTCTTCCATAAGCATCTATTATTGCCCACTGTTACCCTCAAGCCAACAGGCTCAATAGTGCTTTGGTCTGACCCAGTACTGCCATTCTTGCAATCTCATTAYTGTATTTATGCTGCAATGAGCTGAAACTCAGTATGCTTTTTGACKCTGTTCCACACATCTCTGTCACTGCCACAGTGATACCTGTTCCTCAAGTAAGTGGTATTCACACTAGCTAGATCAGTAACCAGAACTCAGGCTATCTACAAACACTACCTCCAATTACAGAAGGATCCCAAAAAGCTCACTCCAAGATCACCTAAATTTAGGCTGGCAATGTGAGCAGTCAGTAAATTTGAACTGAAGCACAGCCCTAAGTTTGTACTCAGCACATACTACAGATGCCCTCCTCAGGCTGTCCTGTGACATATATGCTAGGCTCATCCGTGTTTCCTTATTTGTACTCACCGATTTTTCATTTCAAAWATCTCGGGCCCTACAGTTTTCTTAGCGTCAGGCTGTCCCTGAAAGACCACACTCCAAAGCTCTTATCACCCCAAATGATACGCTTATTAACTAGTCTAAAAACAAAAGCCAGTACTATGCTGCACACAGCAGCTCCCAGTTACATGACTGTKTAGAGTACAATTAGCAAGTTACATGAGTGTATGGGTAATAAGGTTCACAATATGAGTGAGTTCCCAGAAGTTGAACATTGCCCAGTCAGGTTCAAAAGGATATTCCTGCCACACAAGAGATCTGCAGAAGGCTTAGCCAAGCTCAGGATAGTTTGCATGGATTAGGTAAGCATCTACACGCTGTCAACTAAATACAGAGATGGAAAGAGAAGCCTTYGGAATTAATCTTGGGATAAGTAGATTAAACATGGTTTTCCTGCACCTTCTCTCCAACTCYGTCTTAATAAACTTCTGAGAGAGGACTGGGGAAACAGGGAGTTGAGCATGTAARTAACTTCTGTTCATTTTTATCTTTAGCTGGTGCTAAAAAGCAACTTCTAATTGGCAAACATGGACTCATTCCTGCAGAAGTGGCAATTCTTCCACTGGAAAGAATCCTTYGGAAGATACTAGCAGTGCCTACTATTACAGTACATTTTCCCCAAAGTATCCCAAAGAATAACTACATGCACATGTATTTAGCTGCATGACTGATGTAGAAACTGGTAACCAAGGCATAGCTGTAGAAAAAATCTTCCAGGGACAAGTATYACCCAGGTAAACTTCTTGGCAGCAGCAAGATTGTTGAGAAATGTACCTGAATCCAAGGATTTGTAAGAAACCTCTGCCAAAATCTTTCAGCTTGAATGAGTAGCTATTAATTTATAAGAACTGATCTCTCTAAAGATCCAAAAGAGACACAAAATGTTCCTTGTCATTGAATACTCAACTCCAGATATTCTGAGGTCTCCCTTCTTTCAGCTATTTGCAAGAATAACTTTATAACTTCATACTGAAACCATTGGCTATATTCAGACTCAAATGTAATTGAAAATATGGTCTAGAYTGCAGTAACATTTAGTTTTATTTCACAGCAGGCACTGGAGTACATGGAGCCTTAGGGAGTACAGGGAGTTGGACTTACATGAACTGGTTTCAAAACACCCGTGGCCAATGCGTGCGTAAGGTTGCCCTGCTACTCAAATTTAATTAGCAGCTTATCACATCTGGAGAAAGAAAACAGTTCACTCCCATGGCACATTGTTTCTATATTGCTGCTAGTAGTGAAAGGTAACAATTGCTTAGCATAGTGAAGACTGAGGAACTCCTCAGCCACTGAACAAAGCCAAGCAACAAGGCACCAAATGGTAGATGCAAATCACCACAGGCCTTGAAGAGGCTGTGCTATCCACAGCTTTCCATACCTCTTTAGATCTGCTGGCTGCTGCGGGGGGGGGGGGGTCAATGGGACTGTGAACCCTAACCTAATCCCTTTTTCCTCCTCTTGGAAGGAACAGCTGCTAACCAAACGCAATCCCTACACATTGTGTTAATGTAAGCACAGCAACAATTTCCAGTCCTTGGTCAGGTGTACATAACAGAGCTATTTTGCCTCTTTCCCTCTGTGCAGAATTCATAGCACTCGCTTATTTGTATCTGTGTCAATAAAAATACGGTTTCATTTTCACAGTTGGTGACCATAAGAATAAATACGGCTTTCCAGACAGCTTTTCCTTGACCTCTCTGCATGGGTGATTTGCCTTGTCCATTTCTGTTTTTCTTATACCTTTTTTATCCCAGAAAGGAAATCATATTCACAGCTGAACGGAAGGAGGCAAGAGCCACCAGTGAACAGGTGAAAAAGAAAGCTGGAAAAGCAAGAGATTCATCTGCAGAATTTCCTCTCAAATAACAAGTGGTCCTAAAGATAAGACTCTGGTAAGCCTAAAGAACATTTTTTAAATTAAAGTTTTAGTTCATTTCCAGACACTTTTTTTGTGGTACAAAATATTACTGCCAAAAACTAATCACCTGTAAGGGTATATACTACATTACTCTGTGAAATAATAAGCCCCCTCAAACCCTCAAGGTTCAGGATGTACATTAGTATCACCTTGGGAGGTGCCAGTATTGATCCCAAAACCCAACTCAGCAAGAGACAACCATGATTACATCTAAACAGAATATTTTTATATGAAAAAACAGAACAAAGCTAGGCTGAAATATGCTCTGTGCTTCATCTCTCAATAGTAGTGGGTTTTCACCAAGTATGCCACAACTGACACCACTACCTACTTTAAAAAGATGCTTTTATTTTAGCCTTATTCTTTAGACTGGAAGTTCACTGGAGCAGAGTCAACTTTATGCAAGAAGTATGCCTGATGCTTGCTGTTGAGTGGTTCCCCCATGCTACCATAATACAAATAATAAACCATCATTTCTAAGATCAGGCAGTTCTAATAATGGTAACGTGCTTTACTTTTCAAATACATTTCAAACTCCAATACACAGATATGCACAAGCTAAATTCTCAACAAAAACAACAATCTAGGTAAAAGGTTCTGAGGCCTTTAAACTAGAAAAAGTATCAGAGGTTGGAAGGGACCTCTGGAGATTTAGTCCAACCCTCAAACGAGTGGCCGGCACAGGGATCAAACCCACAACCTCGGTATTATTAGCACCATGCTCTAAACAGCTGAGCTAAACCTAACCCTCAAAAATGTAATTTAACTTCCATTTTCCAAAGAAAAATGCTAACTACGGTACCTGCTGTGCAAATGCCTTTCATAATTATGCTGTGTATCACCTTCAGCACTTTTTTTTTTTTTAAGCAAAACCGCACCTATCACCCCTTTGCCAGAACTGACAGTAAACCCAGCCTCCCATGGCTGAAATGCCAGTAAACTGAGGGCAGCACCCGCAGACACCTGGTTTTCACCTTAAACACCTACACGCAGGTAACAACAGCGAGCGCGCTCTGCCGTGACCAACGGAGAGAAAATGGCCGTCGGCAGAGAGCGCCGGGCCGGCCGCAGCGCGCCCCTCCGCCCTCCCGCCACCCGGGGCCGGGCCGTGCTCGGGGGCAGCGTTGAGGAGGGCCGCGACAGGCTCCCGCCACTAACGACCCTTCCGCCTCACGGCAACGCGAGCGACGCCGCGCAGCGGGACAACGCGCAGGCGCGGGGCAGGCCCCGCCCCTCCCGGCCCCACCCGCCAATCGGCGGCGCCCGGGCCCGGCGCTGCGCCGCGCCGCGCCCTCCCGCACCGACACGAGCGGTGCCGGGGCAGCCGGTCCGCGCGCGCAGGTGAGAGCCGGGCCGGGCCGGGCCGGGCCCTTCCCTGCCGCGCCGAGCGACTGGCTCCCGAGGGCCCGGCTCGGGCCGGGCCGGAGCGGCCTGTGGAGGCGCGGCTGGGCGGGTGCGGGCAGGAGGGGGGAACGTGAGGTGACGCTGCTCTTATGTCGGAGAAGCCTCCTGCCAGCGGGCTGCTGCAGGCCCGCAGCTGTGCCAAGGTGTTGTGCTGCTCGCTGGCTCTGCATGGCCTGGTTCAGCTGTGGCATTGCGGGACTTGCATGCTTTTGCCTCTCAGTAACTCCCGAGATGCATTTACTGGGAAGAACAGACCCAGCGTAAACCCATGTGTGCTTAGCACAGCTTTAAGCCAGCCACTTTAAAGTCAGGCCTACAGTTAACCTAGTTATTCTTTCTTAATGTTTCTATGTAGTTAAGGCCTAGTTTTGTATATATTATTAGAATTAGGAGAGCTAACGTACAGAGCAAGGCCCCAAATGTGTACAGTACTTGGAGGTTCCTGAATAAACAGTAATTTTTAAGGTTGATTGTCTTGAATTGTGTTTGGTAGATAATGAAATCTCTTGATTTCTGCAACGGAGAGAGAAATGTTCTCCACAAGCGCAACAATTTCTGATTGAACAGAATTACCTGCTTATTTTGAGAGACACTAGTCATCAACAGAGTACCRGTTCATTAAATAGCTTAACTTCTGTCAGTGTTGAAGTGACAACCACTGTGTCTGGGCTCTTTGGTGTACCTATATATTAATCTGTGATCAACAAATGTATATAAAGGCAAGCTGTCAATATTTTGAAGTTACAAGTTAATTTAGGATAGTAGGGGCTGAAGAACTTTTCAGTGCCTGACTATGGGGTAGCAGAAGATAAATGCATGAGGTAAACAAAAGGTAATACTGGAAGGAGCAAATTGAACTGTTTATTTTTTTTTCTTTCCAATGTTAGATTTACTCATTCAGGATAAAGACCTTGTGTCCGTGTGGGTAGTTTTTATGAAGCAGTCAGAAATTCACAAGCTTAAGTTGTGCAAGGAATGAAAAAGAGAGTAAGGTTGAAAATGTAATGCGTGATGTAGTCCTCAATTTAAGCATCTTGTTTGGCTTTAATTATCCTATATCAAAGATTCAGTTATGACAGTAACTTAATTTTTCTGGTCAGACACCTGCTTGAATTTGACCTGAAATCTTTTTCTATCATAATTGGGGAAATAGTATCAAAACAGGGCTGGAAGAGAGATCATTCATCTGCCCCTTTTATCCCCAAAAGGCAGGATATATACTTAAGCCTGTAGCTATATATGAACCTTCATATTTCTAACTGTCTGTGAACTAAGGGATATGAAAGGAACTAATGGGAGGCAGGGCACAGGAAACTAAGAGAGATTTTTTTCACATGAAATGTAGTTAATCTGCGGAACTGTTGTGAGAATATTGTGGATACTAATCATTTATGTGCGTACAAAGAAAATCAAACTTAAGAAAATTCCGCTGAGGATGGCTAAATACAAGATATCAAGATGTCTTTGAACTGCAGGTTGTTGGAGACTGGGGAAGTGTCCTGGATAAATATTACTACTTGTTTGTCCTGTCTTTGTTGCTTAGCTGAAGGACAAGATACTAAGCTGATAGCCCTTTCTGGCCTGCTATAATGATTTCTTATGTTAAGTGGTCTACCTGTCCTTACTGTTAGAGAACTTCTTTGTGATGCATATTCTAAATATTCCTAGCTGGAATTTACATCATTGTTTCTCATCCATCTTAGTATGGAAAATAGTTTAATTTCTTGTTGACTTTTCCTATATTTGAAAATTTCTTGTGTTGAGAGAGGAGATGGAAGAAAAACTCTGTAATTCCAGTTCTCTGAGCTTTGACTGATCAATAAGTCTTTTTTATGTCCTTCTAATAAGCAAAACACAATTAGACATTTAGCCCAATTTATAAAGAAAATGTATGCTCTAACTCAGTTACTGTCTATCATTTTTGTGGTGGTTGCATAGCATTCTTCTCAACAGAAGAGTACCATATGAGCTATTGCATTTAGCTAGGTCTATTGCCTTATCTAAATCGCTGTGGATGGTGTATGTGCTGGCATCAGAGAGTGATACCACTTTTCACTCCTGACAGCCTTCCAGACCTACATGTGTGGAAGGAAGTGGCTTTTTTTGCAGTTCGTAACTAAGGTAGAGTTGAAGAGCCTGTTAGTATTTGATAACTTGTGCCTTGAAACAACCAGATCTAAATCCTGTTACCCATTATGCAAGTCTGACACTTGCAGTATATCTATATGTTTGGAGCTGTCTCATATTTTTATAGCGTAGAAATCTAAAATCTAATGTATGTAGATTTGGTTGAATAAACACAGAAAGTAGACTTTCTGTGTGGGAAAATACTAGTTTTGCAATTACTTCTCAGGAAATAATTCAGCTTGAGTAAAAGTTTCTTCTAATGAAGTACTTTGGCATATCTGATATGAAAAGTAATAGAAAATCACACTTTTTTTGCTGATCACACCTTGTGATGCTTTCTGTTGTGTTTTACAAAATACTTATTAAAACATTAACCTGATACTGATCCACATAATTAATTCATAGGCCAGCTGAAAACTGAGATCATGTAAATATTGTATTTAAATAAATCAGTTAAAACACATTAAAAAATTTTGCACTAGAAAGACAAAAGCTTAGATGTTGAACAGCCTTTTTCGAAACTCAAAATTGTTTTGAGCATTTACATTTTGTATGATATTTACATAATGTATGGTTTTTCTTGTACATTAAAATAACAAAAAGACTGTTATTTGTCTGCTTGGTTCTGCAGCACTAGCTATATCCATAATATAAGCTGATGGACGCAAGGCATCTCCAGTCCTGCATGTTGGTGTGGTTATACAGCTCTGCATCTTCTGATTAAGTTCTATTGCAAAGATAACGTCCTAGCACACACCTAGTAGTGCGCTGCATGGTTTTGGAAAAGGAGGTGGTTGAAGCCTGCCAAGCTTAGAGCAAAGAAGAAACATGAAAATATCTACAGCTGTATGCACATTGCATAAGTTGGTGCCTCCTCCAGCCTCTCTTGATAGCTGTATCTCTTGAATTCAAGTCTTCCCTGTCTGTGCATCCCTTTTCTCCCCATTCCAAAAGTACAAGAAACTTGATACTTTGTTATTAATTATATGCATTGCTTTTACACCAGTTTCACACCAGTAAAGTAAAATTGTTGAGACATGAGTAAGCAAACAGGTCCTAAGTGTTTTCTCTTCTTGGGGAGAAAATAGTCCAGAAAACTTGAAATTGTCTGAAAGCACCTAGTCTTTTTGAGGCATTTTTTTACATTAGCTGATTTTCTGTAAAGTTTTTATCTCACTGGAAAGTCAGGGTTTGCCAAATATTTTTAATGCTATGTTATTGCTGGGGGGGAGGGGTGATAATTCTTGGCAGTTTTATCCAGAAGTAAGCTGTTCCCTTCTCCCCCATGCTTGTGGAACAATATTATTTCAGGAGTACTGTTAGTCTCCATTATTGTTTAAAATATGGAGACGCTGCTGTCTGTAATATTGCTTCATGAAATGTGTAATAGGTGAATGCAAAACCTCTGTGGTTTCCTCTGGAAAGCAGAGTGTGCTTTCTTGTTCAACTGAAATGCCAGAAGCATTTGGCTCTGCTTTGCAGCTCTTGCCTACACCACCCATGAAATAGTACCCGTGAAATCCCAGAAGAGGTACCCAATACAATAGATATTAATTTGCATAAGAGGCTGTTTTCTAATTATGAACAGTTTAGGTGTCCAGGGACTTTTGATTAGTGACGAATTGAAACTAGGGAAGAATATGAATAGCTTGAAGGAAGGAGGACAAAAATGAGAAAATTACAATGGAAATTGACAGGAATAAGATGAAAGCAATCTTCTTAAAGTATCCTGTCTAAAGCATAGTGGAGAGAAAGCAATTTTGGGCCCAGTAATAAGGAATCATATGTTCATTAAGAAGAATTACAAATAATTAGTTACTATTAAAACAAGGAAGACAGAATTCTTTCCCGGAGAGYATCTAGGAGAGAAGAACAGGGAATATGTAGAGATAAGTCTACATTCCTTACTCTAAGGAAATCACCAGAGATTTGCTGGTGAAAACTGCAGTTTTAAGATTTTATTATATTTTAAAATTCATTTTATGTAAATATAAGCTCACAGAAAACATAAATTTAAGAAAAGGAGCAAACCAGGCAAACCAGGGTTAGTATTCCATATGATACGTACAAGCTATGGAGAAAACCAAGCAACACCAGCATCTTAAGCACCAAATTCCAGAGCTGTCTTTAAACCTTTTTTGGCAGAGGTATTGCTTAAATTTCTGATGTATTGATTAATTTTCTGCCTTAGTGGGAGGGAATCATGGTTTCATCTATGTCAGGTTATAAAAATGTAGAGGGGTTTTTAGTTCTTTTCAACTTGTGCAGCCTTATTTATATTATTTTACTTTCTACATCAAGCCTGATTGAATTTAGAGGACCTATTCTGCAGCACAAGCAAATGCTGTACATAGGTTTAAGAAAGGGTTAGGTAGTCTTTATTCCAAATTGAAATTTTAAGTAGAGTTGTTAGATTTTTGTATGTTGAAGCCTGAGACAGTCATAGACAGATAAATTGCTCATGAATAGTTTTACATATGTGTAGTAAATTGGATGGGTTGGGCCAGTCTAGTCTTAGCTGCCAGATGTCCAGAAAACCAACAGTATTCTGTGAAAATACAAGAAAAGCTGTGACTGTGTTTCATTTCCTATTCGTATAGGATTTGACTGTGTAATAATGCAGAACACCCAAAGCTTCTAATCACAGGAGAAATTTGTGCAAGTTAACTCATGAGAATTTTGCTAATTTATTCCAGTCATGGAGGATAAATATGGAAGTGGTTAGACTTTTCTTTTCCATTTAGTGTGACCGTTTTGTACCATCTTGTCATTAAAGCATAATCCAGTGATGATTATTGTATCTYTAAAAATGCGTTTTTGTAAGTCTGCACTGCAAAGCAGTGTGCAATGGAGAAGATGTGTATCAGGACAATTCAATGATTATCTGTGGTTTCACCATGTTATTAACAGAAGGTGTAAGCTGAATCTACTTTCTTTTGTTCCTATTTTACAAATGTGCATATAATCTTATTTTGATGAGACAGCATCTGTGTGTGTTCATGTCGTCATGTTTATAATCAACTTTGAATACTAGAGCTGTACTTCTGTTAGTTACAGAAAGTTAGCATTTTGAGCTATTCTTACTATTTTAACTCAGAATGGTGACGTTCTTCAAAATAGTTAGCATGTTTAAATTGTGGTCTAGAGAGGCTGTTCCTGCGACTCACATGGCTTTTAATTATTTCGGATGCTGGCTTTGTTCTGTCCCTCTTGATAAGACTGCTAACTAGTCCACTTTCCTCTGTGTGTGTTTGGACTTCAGATGTTCAGGCAGTGGTAGATTGCAGCTCCAGGAGCAGATGGGGCAATTTAATAATTTTCCAAAAGAAATAGAGAGGGAACTCCTCTTTTTTTTTTTCTCTCTCTTTTTTTTTTTTCTCTTTTTTTTTTCCTTTTTTCCTTTTTTTTTTCTTCTTGCTTCTGATTGTTTGGTTCTGCTGCCTTCTCATGGCAGCCCTGGCCCTTGTCAGAGCCTTTTCTGAATTGCCTTAACTTGCTAGCTCAGTGGAGAACTACCTGCTCTTTGGGAGAAAGCAGAAGTTAGTGTTCTGCCAAATTTAGGCAGCTGAGGTGGCCTGAAGAAGTGTCTGAGTGCCAAAGCTGACAAAAGGTTAGTGAAAGGGGTAGGAGAAAGAATAGGGGAAGCTGGCCCTCTGCTCTGCTGGCAGTGGTGAGCTGTGAGATATCCTCTGCCTGTGTAACTGCACTGTCTGATCATAAACTCAAACTATATCACATTGAAGAGGTTGGAGAGAAATATTTTACTTGATTGAGTATTATCTGGAGACCAAAACTTGGCTTTTTTTGTTTTTGTTTTTTTTTCCAGAAGTTGTTCTCTTTCTGTGTTTTTTTCTATCCCCCATACTTTTTTGGTTGTTTTATATATATGTGTATGTATGTAATATGTATGTGCATMTATCTATCTATATATGCATACACATGCCCACACACAAATATATATTGCTCCCACCCCAAGAAGACCAAATAGTCAGCTCTCCAGTCAGTTCATGGAATAATTAAGTTACAGAGGACTTTGTTAATGCTAACATTGGAGAGAAATTGGAGAGAAAAAAAAGTGCATTAAAAATAGTACTAGGCCAGAACTGAGGCATTATAGCTCTGTCAGTTCTGTCTCTGGTTTCCCTTGCAAAGAGCTTGATTGAAATTAGTTATCTTAACTGCTGATAATCTTGATAAAAGAATGACAAATCTGTATCACAAAAGATAAGCATCTCCTATGTTATGAGTTCTGAACTGGAACAATGTTTAGACATATTTGTTGATAAGAATTGCCTTAGTTTTCTAATAGTTTTACTTGAAATAGTTAAATAGCTTAAGAACCATTCTGGCACTGCAGACAAGGAAGGAGCAGAGCCTTTAGCAGTGTTGMTGCAAACACAGGGCACCCATGTGATTCTGTAAGCCATTAAACAGCTACCCCACAGATTCTTTTCATATTTCATTATAAGATTCTGTTTTTGTAAATATAAAAACTGCTTAGGTGCTGATAGATCTCTTATTTGTTTATTAAGATTGTGCATCTGTTGATCAGTGTCGTGTTTTGCTTTTGCTGGATATTCTAGTGTATAACACTGTGTTATTCTCTGTCAGCTATATCTTGCTTTAAAAAGAAAAAACACAGCAGCTTAAAATCTCTGTGCAAAAATACAAATATTTTCAATAAGAAGAAAATCAATTGCTCAGAATCAGTTTTAATGTGCAAAAGTGTTCAACTTTTAGAATTTGTCTCTCAGTTCATGGGTGTTATGCAACTGGAAAAAAGTGGTTTCATGAGTATGACTAACTTTTTTAACTTATTAAAATAATACATTGCATCTCATTATAGGTATGCAAGGCTTGTTACACTGTGCATTTTATTTAGAGCTCACTGTGCCAAAAATATAAAATAAATCTTGTCCTCTTTTTATTTTTTTTTGTTAGACATTAAGGCTGATCTATACCACTACAGTAGTGCAGAGGAAAAATGTAGCAGCCTCAGGACCTGAAAAGTACACAGAAGCATTTATTAAAAAACAGATTGAAGAGTTCAACTTAGGAAAGAGACATTTAGCCAACATGATGGGAGAAGATCCAGAAACTTTTACCCAAGAGGATATTGATGTAAGTACAGTTGCTCTGTTGGAAAAGTAATTTACTGTAGAGTTTCAGATATTGAAAGCACTTTACTTCAGCATGAGCCCCTCAGCTCTCCGTGAATTTTAATCAAACTGTCAGAATAGGAAAGAATACTAGTATGTGTTGCAAACATTGTGAATAGAGATTCTACCCCTGCTACCATGTGAGGTCAGGCATCACAGTATAGAACTGTATACCATATCTTGCTAAAGCACAGCAGGTCGTTTTAAAAGTACTGATGGATAATCCCCTTGATCTGAGGTTATAAGAGGCACTGTAAAGGTTTATATAGCACTTGGAAACGTTTACCCACAGGTTGACCTGCTGTGTATGTTTAGGTGAGGTTTTCTTTTATGATACCATGGTTGCTGGTAAGATAAATTAAATTTTATTAATGTTTTACAAACAACACACTAGCTTAGCTTAGAGATTCAAATATAGAACTGAATTTAAGTTTGTACCAGTAGCTTCAAACATACTATTTTATTGCCATTTCCTCTGACAACTGACAGATGGGTTCCCTCCTCTTTCTCTGTATCATCTAAGCTTATGTATAGATAGGCAGTGTCTCACATGAAAAAATGTTTTTTTTTTTCTCCCTTAGATTCTTTTAATGTCCCACCATGTCTTCATTTCTGTCATTTTTATCTTATTTTGTCATACATCAGAGATAGGAGGGAGAAATGACGTTTGGTAACTTTTGAAGTTGTGTGCAGTTTCATGCCTGAAGCTTTTTCTGTTTTGCAGAAACACTATTACTCTATCCATGGCAGCTCAGTATATCAGCAAGGCCCTTAGGGTAGTAACGTAGTATGTGCCAAAAGAGAAAAGTGCATAGTTTAGTTTGCCCAGAGGGAGGGCATTGTTTTGCTAGCATAGTTTTGTCACCTCTGTGTGGCAGAATTTTATAGCATAGCTGTGTCCACGTAAGAGATCTTGACAACATACTTAAGCAGAGAAAGATACCTACATCTGTGGGTGGTGATGCAGGCCATTTCAACCGTTGTTTGACAGAGGCTTTAAACCTAGGTTCTTAAACTTCTCTGAAAATGGACGGTAAAGTAGAGAAGAGAGACACTATAATGACCTGCTGAGAAAAACACTGAAATGAATCGTGAGTCTTATCAGATACYAGGAAGTCCATAATGGAAGCTTGACTTCAAGTCTCAAATCCATAGAAAATCAAGCTTTATGCATACAGAGCTTTGCACTGATACTATGATTGCTTTCATTCAGAGTTGTAGGTAGATAGGATTTTGCTCTTGTCTTCTGCAGACAAGTGCCACTGAAGCCCCTTTTAGTTTCAGAGACTGGATAAGGTCTTGTCAAAAGTGCACATTGGGGCATGTGTGACAGCAGTAAGAGCAGTCTGTTTGTTATCTTTCTTCTCTCTTTAGAGGCTATAAAATTTTATTTCTCTGTGATTTTCAGATAGTTTTTCTTTTCTTTCCATTAATGAAGCTTAACTTATTTGGTCACTTTCTTGTAAAGTGTTCGTGCATGGACCAGTCATCAAAAAACTCCCATGTTAGTACAATTCTTGCAGTATAATATTTAGGTTAATTTTAATATTTAGGCTAATAGGTTAATTTTCTCAAAAGTTTAAACAATAACAGAGTGCATCCACCTGCATTCTGACTTCATTCCCTCGATTGAGTCCAGTGGGAAGGCCTACAGACAGTAAGATCTCGAAAAGTAGAAAATGACCATATGTGGGAAGGGGTTTCTCCTTTATGATCCCACATTGCTATGGTAATTTTCACAGAATAACTGAGCTCCATTGTTAGTAAAAGTAAATTCGTTCTGAAAATTAGCTTTTACAAATGCARTGCAGATGACATCTTTGGAATCTCTTTGCAAATTTTATTTCTGAAAAGATGGAGAAATGGAGCCAAAAGAATAGTGTTTTATTTAGTGATACCAAGTATCGATGGTACACGTTTAATTTGTTCATGTTCCATCAGGTTTTGAAAATACTTACAGTGCATAATAGTGTCTGCTATGCATAATTAAATTTCTGTTATAAAAATATAAAAGCTGCTTAAGCACTGGCAGGAGAATTATCAAGCTTTACATTTTGAACAGTAATAATTCTTTCTGATGACTGCTTATATACTTCCATGTCTTCCACTGTTAATCAGTCTGTGCAGTGTATTTCAAAAGTAGACATCAGGATTCTATCCGTCACTAGAGTTTTAGGTGTAGTTTAATAAAAGCTAAACCTTGTGAAGTTTTAAAGAGGAAAATAAGTTGACTTACTTGTTAATCCTTGTTCTGGATGTTGTGGAAGCAGAATTGCCTCTTACTGATGCTTTTATTTAGGAATGAAAAGTTAAGCTGTGTATTACAACTATATTTCTGGGGAAAAAAAAATCCAGCAAATTGATGTATAACTCTGCAGAAGTCTACCAATTGCTTTTTAATTGGTATTATAGACCTTGCTCTGAAGCTGGGATGTTTTATTCTCCTATGTGTGAATATGTGGTATGAAGTTTCTCTAATTGATTTGCTTTGCCCATTCCATTTGATGTATCATTTTTCACAATATTTCATAATTTGTGCTCATTTCTAATGAACAGAGTCGTTAGGACAGGCATGTCTAAGTACAACTGACAGCTAACATTAGGTGCCAGATGCAGTTTATAAAGCTATGTAGAACTGCAGAGAACAGTTTAAATAAATTAGCACCTGTACATTAGTCTCACTTGCTGGTAATTTATAAGCGAATCAGTAGAGTTGACATTTAGGTAAGTCATTGATCAAGTTAACAGCTGCATACCCACTGCCCAGCTGGGATACCTAATTAATAGAGATTGCAGTCCTGACCCAGTGCATTTCCCTGGTTGATTCTGTAATCCTTTTATTTTGTGATTTAACTTTAACTTATGGTTGTAGTAAACAGCCTACTTTCATTTTCCACTGTCAGTTCAGTGATACTCTACTTTAAGGCCCAGAAATCTTAAGTAAGATTAATACAAGAAAAGCATCTTAATCTCCATGACCTATTTATATGTCAGTATTTTTATTATTCATTTTTATGCAATCACTAAATGCTCTTCCAGATATCTGAGCACATCATAAAGCAGTACTCTTCCCCAAAAGAGTCAGTAAAATTCAAAAGCTGGAATAACTTTTATGTTCATTTTCTTTTGTTACCTGCTGTATGACCTAATAGATTGTTGTCATGCAGCTGAATAATTTTAATACAAAATACAAAATATTTCAAAATATCTTCACTTGTGTATGTTTTGTTTCAAAAGGACCAATATGACTGTTCACTATGAAAATGTGTTATAAACATGGTAAAAGCTTTATTCTTTGCAGGTTCTTCCAATGAATTAAGACTTCTGTATTGAAAACATGTGGCACTGTCTTGCTTTGAAAAATGGCTGAATGAGTACATCTGATTTTTAAACAAAGTTCAAATTTTACCTACAGAAACTGTTAGAAGTGAATGTTAACCTATGTGAAATGCCAGAAACATTACTCAAAACAAAATACATTTCTGTTGTCTGTAAGAAGAGTATGATGTACTGCACTGTCCTTAAAATAAATCATTGGATCTTTATAGTGTTTTTTAACTAGTAGATAGAAGCCGGAACACTTTTTTCAACTTTTTTTTTTTTCAAATTGAGCTAAATTCTACGTCATTCTGTATTTTTTCGTACTTCCATATCAAAGTTAATTTGAACTGACAGTTGTTGTATGTAGTTCCTTTTCTTACTAATATTGTTCAGTGTTTTAAAAAGTTACTATGAAAATAGAAATAATGACTGTTTCTCTCAGTAGAGATATTTTTTATCTGAAAGCCCTGTACAAGGTGCTGATTTTTTTTAAAAAATGATTAATTTATTAATATATTGTAATTAGCAATGTTAAGGGAGCTTTTTGCTTATAATAGCTTTTTTTTTTTTTTTTTTTTTTTTTTTTTTTTTTTTTTTTTTTTTTTTTTTTTTTTTTTTTTTTTTTTTTAGTGATTGGAGTTAAAATGGTGTCTCACTGTAAAATGGAAATTTATTTCTGTCCAGATTGTACTTTAGCTTCAGATAATGGATGACAAAGAATGGGATGGTTTCAATAAATTCTAGTAGATAGTCGTTAGAGGAGGATTTTGTTTTATGATAGAGTAAACTTAGGTATGTCCCTTTTTTGTTTATCTTTTCTGTCTTATTAAATAAAACGCTGTTTCCAAGTTACCATTTCACATATGTTTTTGTTTAGTATTCATTCTCTAATTTACCTCAAATATTCTCAGTTTTAGATGATGAAATCTGAATACTATTGCTACTATGGTTTATGGAGTATAAACAGGTCTTCTGTGAAACAGCTCAGACCGAGAAATACTAAACTGCAGTGGCTAAGCAATCCAATTCAAGAACTGGAGATTTCCTAGAGAAGCAAGGTGTAAGAAGGGAAGTGAGTCTAGTTTGATCAAACTGAGGAACAGAAGAAGCTGAAGCAGCTTCAGAAATTCTCTTAAAATGTTACAGCATAAAGTAACATGTTACAGCATAAAGTAACTTCATAGCTTAGTGTCTTTTGATGACTGAGGTTTTGTGTATATTTAAAAAGGAATGAGCTTGATACTTAGACCCCTATGGCAAAGAAGGTGCTGCTGAAAAGGAATCTCAGGGTGGAGGGTTTCAGGGTGTTTTTTTTTTTTCCTCTTTATTTTCTGCAAAGTACCTTTCTTCACTGGGTTTTCCTTAGATAGCTCAGCACTATCTTTACACATAAATTAAGCAACGGAATTTAGAGTGAGGTGTTTGTGTTTGAGCTGTGGATTTAAGAGAAGTACATGAAGACACTTAGGCAAGGTGGATTTTTCCCTTGCCAAACCACTCTCCTACCCATGGAGAATAATTTAAGGACTGAACTGGCTCACAGTCTCCCTCCCCTATCCCAGTATGACTCACAGAGTCAACTCTGTTTGAATTAAAGCACTGAATTTTAAATTTCTCACAAACAAACAAAAAATAGAAAACACACATAACAGCCTGGCCCAGCTGTATGTGTTTCATTTGGAACTAGATTCTCTGACTTTTAAGAAAGTAATTCTGTGATTCTTTGCTTTGTAGGGAGGAAGGGAGCAAGAATCAGAAGGGATTGGAAGTCAGAGTATACAACATATACAAGGAAGAAAAAGAGAATGTGGCAGGTATACCAAATTTGCACAGCATGCCACGTTAGTTCCAGACAGATTATTTAATGAGTTATTTTGCTTTTAATTTGTTTGAAGGACCACCAGATACAGTTTTTTGGTGGGGCAGAAACTTATTCTCGTTTTTCAAACTTAGAACTGCGAGTAAAAGGCACTGTGGTCCTGTAGCAATGCATTGAATCATCTAATCCCTCAGCAAGTGATAATATGGCAAGATTCATTTTAGTTTATGTTGCAGGAATGTTAAGTTTACCAACTCAATTTAAGAAATGTCTGGTGTAAATATCATGTTAATTCTAGCTTGTATACTTTATAATCTGCCATTTTTAAAAAATATAATCACAGAATATTTTTCTTCTGCATGGATCAACAGCAACATTTAAAATAAACACCCTTAAATCCTTGTAGAAAGTTACTAAAATTGTTTGCAGAAGAAGGCTGAGCCTATTCAATTTTTCCCCAATAGTTCACATAATTTGTGGAAATACTAGAGTGTAATAAAGTACCAGGATTTTTAAGTTTATTTATGCTGAAAATAATTATGAATATTTCTTTCTTAGAAAGATGTTGTATTTGATGCCCAAAGGCAAGGACAGCAGCGTGATTTAGAAAATGGAATTGTGAAATAGCAATCAGAATCCAGAATCTGTGGAAGTTAGAATGAGATGAATGAATCTTGCATATTTCCAATGATGGCCTCAAGAAAGCAATTCTTGGTCATACTTGTCAAAACATTTCCTTTCTCATCCAGGGTTCAGTTCAAATTAAGGAGTAGAAGAAGGATATAGGCTATATTCTGCATTCCTGGAATGCAGAACTGCAGACCTCAAAAGTTTCCAGGGAACTTTACTATTCATATTTAACCTTGATTATAAAATTATAAAGTAACTTTCATCTGCTTTTTGTATGTTCAGAAAAATACAGAGTGTGCAGTTAACACTCTACTGAATTTTGATTTAATTGATGAAGATTCTTGAAAGGAAACTTGTGTTTCAAATCTGAAGATTTGTATTGTTAAACGATTTCAGGAAAAAGTTTCCCTAGTACTTACACCTTCCAGCTGCAGTTCAGCAGAACTAACTGCTATGTCATTCCTGATGTTGATCCACCATCTTATTTTATTGCTAGTAAATACAAACATTGCGAATTCCAGTTTTGTTAAAATACTCCTTTCCTACAGAGCCAAAACATTTACATAGACAAAGTCAGCATCCATTAAAAAGTTTTCAGAGGGACAGACTAACTTAGTAGGGATGTCTAATAAAATAAAATAACGAAATAATAAAATACAAGTTTTTTGGGATCCCAGGATAGTTCCTAGCAGACTGTAAAGAAAAATACCTCTTCTTGATTACAGCTTTATAAATAGGGAGAAGGCAGGAAGGGTCTTGTTCCATTTATGAACAAAAAAGATTGCAAACCCATGACATGGAATTATTTTTCTTTTGCTAGTTGTGCAGAGAGCTGAAACCAGTTTTAAGCTTGCTTAATGTAAGGTTTATATATGCTTCAGCATGAGAGGCATGAGTATGCACTCAAGCTGTCTAAAATAAACCTTATAGACTTAATACTTCTCAAATGACATTTTCTTTGTTATGAATGATAAAGCATTATATTTGATATTTATTAAGATTTCAGTGTCATAGAGTGACTGTTTTGAGATTCTGGAAATGCTTGTATAAAGACTACCTCTTAAGTAAACACACAGTCAATCTCAGCATCTTATAATAAATTCTTTTAATATATTATTATATAAGGTGTTTGTTTAGCATCATTTAGCTCACAGCAGATTTCTCTATTGTCATCATAATTAATCCCCATTTGTTCGTAAATAGGTGTTCACCTACTGTGTATATGCATAAAATGCCCATTGACTAACAAATGGGAATATAGCAGTCACTAAGAGAAACAAAATTACCATTTCATAAAATCAAGTTAAGCCTTTTGTTTGCTTCTGAATTCTCAGAATTTCTGTCCAGAATGCCAGTAGGGGATTAATGAAAGTAATAGGTTAAATCTTTTTACACTGCATGCATATTAAATGAGTTGAAGCACTGACAAACCAATCCATGTCCGTGGAAAAAAATATCAGCCAGTAATAGCCCTAAGGTAACCCAATCAATAAATAGGCCTTACTCTTAAGATTTTTAACTCTGATATTATTGTAATTTCCCTTTTTTTTTTTTTTTTTTTTTTTTTTTACTATTTAGTGGATATACAGTCAAGACCACTAGAGTGAGTTTTACTCAGGTAGTCCATGTAACTGTACAATCTAAAGATTTCTATCTCTAATTCTAGTATCCATTCCCCAAAGTAGGCTGCGTTTACCAGATCCTTGTATCTGTGGACTTCTGCTGGATGGTTCTTTCTGTTCTGCTTTTAAAACCAGCAGAAACAGTTCTCATACATGTTTTTTTTCTTTATTAAGTTATATTTTACTTTCTTTGAAAAGGGAAAGTAAAAGGATGTTGAAGAGAAATACATCTCGTAGAAAACCTATGAGAACCTTGTAAGCTGTTTTGCCTTACATTTTGCCAGGGTGCGTTAGAATATTCATATATCTATCTTATTTGCTGAAGGCAAATAATACTGACTTTAAACCTCACATATGAATAGCAGTAGATGTTAGTTGAGTAAAAACATTACACCTTGTGTTTTATTTTGTAAAAATAATGGTAAACCCCAGTGAAAAGTATCATACATTTTTCTAAGTTGTGTTTTGCCAAACTGTTAGTTATCCAAAGGGAGAGAATTGATGTTTTTAAAAAAGGAAAAGAGCTGTTAAGATTCTTTCTTCTCTCAACTATTATTAATTCACATTCAGTTTTTCACAGTTGTTTCCAAATGGAATGGTTAATGAAATTCTTATGGAGACTGTATGAAATAYCTTCTACTGCCACAACAAGCATTGCTTTTAATAGACTTGAAGAAACAAAGTCTATGGAAACTGAGTACCAAATGTGCAAATACTGTGTCTAGTTGTTTTACTTAGGAATAAATAAAATTTGCGCTCTCAGAATCTATCAGTAGGCATTATTAACAACCACTGATTTTTTCAGAAAGATGAATGATCTGAATTCTTTAGAAGTCACAGCATTTAAAATTTTAAGGGAAAATCATTCTGTAGAATGCTGGGACTTACAGTTGAGCAGTTCTGGTAAGTTGCAATAAATATGTACTGTAAAAATTAAACTTTGAAGAAAAAAGTTAACTTATTTTGGTGCACTAGATCACAGACTTCAGAATGAAGTCTTTTTATTTTTCATGTAAAATTACTAAGAAAAGTAATTGCTTTGTTTTTATCACAGCAGATCCTAGCAGTTTTTTCTTATTGATTTGTTTGTCTATGAGTTGTGCTGCTTATGTAGGAAAAGTGTCTAAGGTATGTTTTGCTGCTTATTTTGCAGGAAAAAGTACGTTTTTAATGTCTGTGTTTGTTTTCAGAAAGCTATTGCCTATCTCTTTCCTTCTGGCTTATTTGACAAACGAGCCAGGCCCATGATGAAGGTAGGAGTTTTTGCATTTCTGGGTACTTTAGCACAGTATTTTAAGCCATGTTTTTATTTTGCTGATGTATGTATGTTTGTTTATTTACAGCATCCCACTGACATTTTTCCAGAGAAGAGGAGTAAGTGTTTATTGATTTCTATTTCTAAGTTTATAATAGCAGTTTCATGTATGTAGAAGTGAGCAGTACAGCCCCTGATATTGATACTCTAGGTCTTTGGATAAAAAATACTACTGGATTGTGAAATGCCAGTGGTCTTTTTAGTCGTCTTGGGAACTGACTGTAGATAAATATTTTTGATTGTTTAAAAATAAATACAGTGGGTAGGATAACATGCAGTATCCGTTGAAATCACTGGGACACCTTTTTTTGAATTCTGTAGCTTCTCATCAGAGCTGACTATTATATTCAAAAAGTATTTGTTAATATTTTTAACCAAAAAAATCCCTTGAAACTTCATTGCTCAGCAGACTTGCAGCTTTGAAATTCCTGTTGAGAGAATATGGGTAATGTGAGTGGGAACTCACCCCAATATCTCCCCATCACGTCTCAGATGTGACCTGAAAGTCCCAACTCTGCAGTTCTTATGATCATGCAGTCTTTAGTGTTGCTTCTGTGATACTCTGTGGAGTCCCAGTTGTAGTGGTGCTATGCCAATACATTGGACAGTTGCTCGGAGAGAACTTGACTAAAATCATCAATTCATTTTATGTAGAATATTAAAAATATAGGTCAAAACCTGTTGTTCTTTTTTGATTGAAATTTGTATGAACTAGTAACATACAGATGAAAGTTCTGTGTTTTCTGAGCTGTCAAGTCCTAGATGGACACATGATTATTGGCAAAATCTTTTTTTTTTCCTCCTACTCCTTTATTTTTTTCCCCCCCTGGGAATTACTTGATGCTTTATGTTTTTTGGGCTGTGTGTGTCTTTTGGAAAGCTATCTATATCTAATTTTTAGAATGTCAGCTACCTATATTTAATTTTAGGATGTCAGCTTTCAGATGATATGATGCATTAATTTCTAACTTCACAGTACTGTGAAATAGAAAGTAGAAGGCAAAAGGGAAACAGATAGTTAATCATAATTATGCAATTTTAGAATAAAAGAGCTGATTTATGGCAGATCTAAGCTACTACTGCACAGGCTTTCAGCACCAAAGAATCCTTTCAGATGCTAGCTCTATCATGAGAAGTGTAAGAGCTGATTGGTATAAAAGTTTATTGTTGTATTTATATCTGAAAACAACACTTTCAGTAAATCATCCATTTTTTTTAAGGAAGCTTTGTCCAACTGTCTATGCAGTACATCTCTAAGAACTTATACAGTACAAAAACTTAAATTTATACTTCAAAAAGTCCCTTGAACAGTAATTTCAGCTGAATACAATTTCACAGCCACATAGGTGGAAATCCACATTTTGTCAGTAAGATGTGTGGTTAAAAGCCAAGTGTTCCTTTTATTTTAGCCAATTTTACATCTTTCCATACAGTTTCTGCCATATTCTGTCTTTAACTTTCCAATGCAATACATTTTGTGGTTATCAGACAGGTTCTTGGAGCCTGGTCTTTGTCTATACTGTATATAGATTGCTTCATTTGAACTTCAATCTGTAAATTGGTTGGGATTTTGTTTTCAATTCAATTAGGTTAAAAAAAAAAGCCTTCAATTTTATATTTTGTCAACTTCCTCCTCCTCTTTTCTTTTTTTTTGGAAAAGACCTTGTCATTTTATAAGACATTTTTATTTACAATGTCATTTTTTTTTCTTAAATTGGAATTTTGGTGTCTTCTCAAGCTGTGTTTTAATGAAAAAAATAGATCGGATATGCTGAATTGCCTGAAATTGTTGTTGGTGGGTTTTGTTTGTTTGTTTGTTTGTTTTAATAATGAACTCATTATTTAAAATACAGCATGGGTCTCCAAATTTTAACATCCCAAAGACATTAACATGTCCCAAAAATCTCCAAAGTTCTGAATACCATTGTTATATCTCCAAAACACAATTGTACTAATACTTAGTTTAGTTTAGACATGTTATATTAATATGGAACTTGTTCTGGGTTTAGAATACTTTGTTTTATAGAACTGTTAATCTTTCATCTTTCATAGTCGTCGTGCAGATTTCAAATGTCTCTTAATTTGTACTTTTTTCTACTCTAAACTGATACCTGTATCTATAGTACCAACAATACAGTCTTTGAAAGTTTAAGATTTACCTAAGGGATTCCCTCATATTACAAGATATTTAGAAATACTATATTAAATAATTATAGTTGCAGAGCAAGATTGTTTTTTAACAAGGTAGTCTAAATTATTAGATTTCCAGACAGTTTGAATACCCAAGAAAAGTCTTTGTTCTCTGATTTTTAAAAAAGTAATCAGTGTTGTAAAAGAAGTTTATAACTGCAATTAAATACAAGATTTTTTTTTAGTGAATATATATTGCTTTCTTTTCTATTCTTACTTCTCATTAGAAATCCAGTGGGGAGAAGATGGCCGACCGTTTCACTTTCTCTTCTATACTGGCAAGCAGTCATATTATTCATTAATGCATGTAAGTATGTCTGTAATAAATAATACTAGCTCTCAGTCAAGCACGTGTTATTCTAGAGATGTGTTTCAGGAGCTCCTGAATTTACTCAGCATTTTTGCAGTAGGGCATAATATCATCACCCAAAGTTAGATGTAATAGATTTTCATTATGACACAGTATCCATTGTTAGAGGTATTTTTATATCAAATTTAAGAGGACAAAGTACATTATAGCTCCTGCTTTAATTTTGGGGTTATTTTATAGTTCAGACTAGGGACTGGGTTTGCGTAGTCTGAACACTTCCTTATATGCTACATCTGGGTCAGTAGCATAGGTTAGTACTGGAGAATGCACATAAAACAAAAATGTCTAGTTCTAGGAAAATTCATTGTTAAATAGCAAATATTTTTGCTCTTAAAAAGAGCAAAACTATGGGAATTGTTATTTGTGCTCACATTTAGGGTGAAGAAAATAAGCATTTAAACTGCTTAATTGATTTTTTTTCCTTGAGACTTTTGTTCATGCAAACTTAAAGCTTATTATGATCAGAATTGTTCCAGGAGTAAAGGATCTGTATCTGTTTACCTTTATGACAAAAACTGTTATCTAACAGAACATCACTAGATCCAGATTCTTGATGTGAATTATGAACAGACATTTCATATCTCTGACCATCAACAGCACAATCATTATCTGCCTCTTTAGAAGAGTTTGTAGAGAGATACACAGATTTTTTTGTGTATACTTACAGAAGACAAAAGCATTAATTTTGAATGCAGAAATTTTTAATTGGACAGTCCTGTCAGATTTTGTTTCCTCATTAGATAGTCTTGAAAAGTTGGTTCTGTGATTAGTCTGTTCTCCAAAAACAAATTTTGTGTTACCAAATTCTCTGCACAGTTTTACTGTGTGTAGTTTTTCTTACTAGAATTATTTGATATTTATTTGTGTCCTGTGTACCCAAAGGATAAAATTCCCGCTTGTCAGATGCATTTATTTCTTTTGGAGAATAAAAACACACCCTTCCACTCCCCACTTCCCTTCTTTTTTTGTTGTTGACCTTGGGCAAATGAGCTTCTTGCCCTGGCAGAAATGAAATGAATGATAAATGTAGAGTGTGTCTTTGCTGAGTAATGGAGCTGCAGCATAGGCTTTCCACAGAGGTTTTCTCCTGCACAGCCTGAGGCAGCCTGAGGACTCCTGCTGTTCATTTAAATAGGTATGTCAAATCTGCCTCGAAACGCCGCTGGTTTGATCTGTGGTAATATTTGTGAAGGTTCCATATGGACTTGAGCCCCCTGCAGTGCTAAGAAATAATGTACAACGCTTCATGGTGCAGACGCAAATTTTCTCTGAAAAGGGATGCAATGCTGCGTTTTAGCTGTCGGAGAGGATGATGGAGCTGATGCGCTAGGCCTGTCAACTTGTTACACGGATGGGTTGCACGCAGCGAGGCTGTGGAAAATCTGTGCCTTTTAACTTTTCTACTTAATCACGGTTGTAGCATTGCCTTTAGACTGTATGCTACATTAATTCTCTTCCTGCCTTCTGCCTTTCATCCCAAGTTTCACGGAAAAAAGTAAAGCATGCAGGTCTTGTAGAGGAGTCTTATCAAACAGCTGTCATCTGACAAGCCATTTGCATTTGTTTTGGCTGAAACAGAGCAACCCAAGGGCAAGATGTTTTGTTGCATTCCATCATAATGAAGAAATTACAAATTTTACAAGGAGCATAAGTTTATTTTTAGCTCTTCCTAGCCTTTAGAAAGAGTATGCAAGATTGCATTGGAAATTTAAAAGAGTAGTTTGCATCTTGTTTCCACACTGTGAGAAACCACCTTTCAACAAAAGCAGTTTGACAAATACAAATTTCATTAGTATAAGATATTTAAGTTCTTGAGTGTTCTTAGAGTGTTTCTAAATATCTTCATTAAATAGAATTATATAAACCTGAATCCGTTCAGTGGCATTTAACAATATTTTAGTTAGTCAACTAAAGGAAAGATGAAATTTGTATAAAATTAACYGTGTTACTTTAACCTCTTATTAGGAAAGGCTAATGTATACTGAAGAAAATATATTTTGAAGTCTCAGAGCTAATTCATTTGGCTAAGAAAAAAGAAAGGTTTTGTGTTAATACAGTAAGTAATCAGTCCCATTTGAGGATATTCTTTAAATTGTTACATTAAGTATAATAAATAGGATAAACATGATTTAGCTTAAACTTGTATGTCATTAATTATTACATAGAATCATGTGGAACTTGATTTTTATTAATTGCAAGGGAGATAACTGGTCGCAGTATCATTAGTTAATGCTAATAAATAGTATTAACTATTTATTTAAATAATGACTGCATATATTTTCCATATATATTATAACAACTAATGCACATGTTAATATCTGGCTTGAATATCAACTTAATTTTTATAAAAGATAGTTTCTTTTTATACTACCAATTTTGTCTTTGCTCTGCCTATTGAATAAAGATTAATTGTAGGGAAAAGGACAAATTATTTCTCTCCTGATACACAAGAGTTGCACAAAAAAAAATTGTAAAATGTTTACTGATGGTAGATTTGATCATCGTCTAACTTTAGAGTTTTTTCAAAGAGAAATGAAGTCATATTTTTGTACGATGCAGAACAAGACAAAGTAGTCTCCAAATGATTCTGTGTAGCACATGAAACTTTATATTGTTTTACTTATACCTTTTTAGAAATACTAGAGGTTGTAGATAATGTAAGTAACAGAACATTTTAACTCTTAGAAAAATAAAAACAACAAAAAAAGATATGCTTAAGTCAAAAACACATAAGAGGCAAAAAGGCAAAATAAGATATAAAATTGCATGGGCTTTGCAGCATTTTTTTAACCATCATATTAAATTACGTACCACACAAGGCTTTTTYCATAAAAATCTGTTCTGCTAGAGTTCCACTTGCTAATTTCTTTCCCTTTTTGTATACAGAGGGAAAAAAGAATATTATTTTTCATTTTTAAAAGGGTGCATCCTTGTACAAATCTGAGATTTGATCCCTCTATTAGAAATGAAAGCATTTCAGTACATAGCCAATCTTGTGAAATCAGCTATTTTGATTGTATAATAGCTGAGTTTACAAGACACACAGATGTGTACATTCATGAGTTTGACTATTGAATCTCTAAGTGATTAGTAAAATCTTCACCTGCCAGCTTTGAAAAAGCAGGCTTCTTCAGAAGCTTTCTTTAGTCTTTGGGGAGTGAAGATTTGTCAGATAAATTACTGGGCATTGCATATGATTCCTGATTTTGCAAAGACTCATCCACGTACTTCACACATGTGATTGGTTCCATTAGTCTGACAACTTCATCTCTATACAAAAAAATTAAATACATACATTATTTTTTTTTAATACTTAGGACCAAGCTTTTGTCTCGTAAGAGAGATGCAAGTCCACTTTTACTGCCAGGAATATTTAGCAAGAGCATTTCTCATACACTTAGAAGTACTTTAAAACAGTACTTCTTAATGTTGCTTGACTTCATCTCCAGTCTAAAGTGTTGTTTTTTTTGTTTTTTTTTTTTTTGATTTTGTATGAACGGATATTGCTATAGTAATTCAACTAGAATAATTTAAGAGATCATCTTAATTCCAAGAAGTTCACATTATTAGAACTTACACATACTGTGGAGTTTTGGTATTCCATAGGAATACCTAAGGAATATCTTAAGGAAAATCTTACTGTTCTAGCTGTTTTAAACCTTTCTTTGTAGCTGTGATGATGAATTTCTAAGTCTAAAAACTGGCAGGTGGCAACTCATGCTTCATTTCAGATACCTCTCTGTATCAGTAGTTCCTGAACATGGTAACTGAATCCTGAAGTCTCCCTTGAACTTGCTTCATGTTACCTAAAGGTWTTTCAGTTGTTGTTTAGAAGTAACTCACCTACAGTCGGTTTGTGCTAAGTTAGCGACTGTGACTCCTACCTTTTATTTTTCTTTGTTGATAAGACTGATGTAGTTGTATTTTTGTTAGCCTCCTGTTTTATATATTCTTTGCTGACCACTCTAATGAATAAATATGTACACCAGAGTGTAGTGAAGATGATGAGTGTTTCTGAGGAGGCAGATTGGACTTCTCTTGCCAGGTAGGAAGGTGGCACCATATGCCTTATGGAGACCAGAGGGTGAGCTGCAAGGCTAGAAGCAAAGAGTAAACCCTTTATACACATTTCTAAGACCTATTAACCTAGTACCCTCCTGATTACCTAGCAAGCCTTCTCAGTGTCCACAGTCTCTTCCTCATGCCTGATTTGACTTCATCCAGTTCCAGAAACATGCAGAGCTCACAGGAATTTGACAAGTCTTCCAGTTGAGATCTCTCCAGATAGATGACCTACAGCCCAAACCTTCTTTCTCCTTCTCTTCCCTCCCCACTATAATCCACAGTAGAACCTTCCATACTGATTCTTTCTTGCATCTAATTGGAAGTGCATAAATTGGCTTAATGACAGGCACGTTAAGCCTGTCCTCTGACCCAAACCATGTTAGCGAGGTGGGTATTATATATAGAAAGTAAGTTTTGCAGCCTAACATACTGGTCTGACATGAGCTGTTAGGATTATTTGCGATGTGACGTGCATCTTGCCCAAAGTAATACTACCATATATTCTGAGATTACAAAGTAAGAGATCTGCTGATAAATTTGTGAGGTTTGGGAATATTTGAAATTTATCATTTGTTGTGCTCTTTTATATGTTGTTTTCTCTTTCTTAAGATAAGTAGACTGTAAAACAAATGTGAACTCTTACAGGTTCTTACTTSCTACCTGATGCAGTTATTTCTATCAAAAAATAAAGGATCTCTGGAAGGCATACTATTGTAATGCATGAGTTTCTGCACTGTCTCAAGGGAAGGTGAACAGTTTTATACTTTCAGGTCTTATACARTGGAATTATTCCATAAATACTTTTGTTCACTTTGCAGTTAAAAGTGTCACTACTGACCTGCATGAAAGACTTTTTTAGTGAATTGTCTTATCTATTTAACTGCTTTTGAGTGTAGCTCAGATAAAAATCTGCTCTTAGTTCATACACTTTAAGTAGAAATACTTCTAGTATATGTGTGGGTTTGTTTTTATATTAATAGATAAATCAGTTTGAACAGTAGTTGCTTATAACTGTGGGAAAGGTTGTGGGTTTTTTTGGACAAATGCTGAATTGGAGCATCTTCATTRTATCTTACTGCAAATCACAGTATTACTTATGTTCAGTCATTAATTTTTGACAATAAGCTACTGTCTTACATTTCTTTTAGCTGATGGTCTGTTTACTGTTTTTAAGTAGTACAAAGGAAAAAATGAATCCTTCCTTGTCCCCACTAATTCTGTAACTCGAGTTTCTCACTAGGTTTAGAAGCTTTTATTGTAGCTTTTTATATTWATAAAATAATTGACAGTGATTATAAGCTTTCTATTTTTACTTGTTAACAGAAGAAAATTCTTTGGAATATAAGTACTTTACTTAAGTACCACAATTCTGTTTTTTCATTATTATTTATAATTATTTTTCCAAATGCTCTTATTTAACTTCTAATTTAAATTACTGTCATAATTAAGAGTATTTGACTTTGTGTTTTAGAACAAAATAATGTCTGAAAATTATTGAGATGAAGAAAAAGGGAAAATATTTTATTAAAAGAATGTCTCTCCTGTAATATTTTCAGTACCTCTCTTAAAATATTTCCGTTTTTCTAAACTTTTAAATCACTGTCACAGTTAGCCTCGTTTGAAAATACATAGCTAAGACCTTAAGAAAACTCTTTAGATGCCCCCCCCCAAAAAAAGAAAGAGCATTAGTACTGAAATCCAGAGTCAATACATCTGTAACATTTGAAAGAACAGAAACTCTGATTATGGTAACTCTACAACCTTAAATCTGTCCCTTGGGACATGCCTGGATGAGAGGGACTTCTAACTGATGCACATCACTTGTACAGCTAACAGTCTAGATAAATGTAGAAGAATCTTAATTAAATTAAATTATTTCTTTTCACTCTTATACTTTGTCAGTATTTTGATGAAGTCAAGATAAAACTACTATACAATATGTTGTAGAAGTACATTGATCATACAAATGTTGCTTTTCTGTAAATGTTTGAGTACTTGTTTTAAGCAAGCATATGTATGAAGACAACAAAGATTGTTAAAGAAAAATAACATATAAGCTGCATATAAAAATATTAAATGTACTAATTCTTGTTTGTTTAGTTTTAATGGACTATATRTTTTTTGATTCTTGAAGTTTTGCCTGTGTTTTGACCTGTTCTGAATTTTAGATATTTGGAGAGCTAAAACAACTAAATGTGTTCTTAAATAAAAAGATAACTATTAAATGGAGAAATACATTTAAACTTTTTTCCATATATATTTTTAGGAAACTTATGGAATGTTACTAAATGCTCAGAAGTACCAAGACCAAARAACAGCTCAAGGCTTTCTTGAGAAAGAAAAAAAGTAAGTTTCCAGTTGGAATGAGTATTGGTACTAACTTTCTTAAAATGCTTCAATATGTTATTTTGACATTTCTTATAGTCTTAGATTCCAGTGTTCTTGACCTGTTGAATTTGGAGAGAATCTAAATTCAAGAGAATGATATTTCTGCAGTCTTTCCCTCACCCCACCYGGCCTTTATTCCAAAAACACATTTTTGGACTTTTCACTGTTCCTTTGCTAGTATTTATAAGCTAATTTCATGTTGAAAAGTGTATCTGTAATACTTGTAGACTGTTCAGTTCTCACTGTATAAATAGGAAAAAACAACTATTTCTCTTGCTCTTGAATCTCTCCTTCTGCTCTYTAACTATTATCTTCTATATAAAAATTTTGAAGTGTGATTTGAAAATAAGTAATACCCAAGATTCAGTRCCTTCTGCCTATGTATGGAGTTTTCTAATTCTTTGTTAAAGATTTTTGAAAGGAGGTAAGTTCTTTGTGAGAAACAAGGCCTTTGTAAACATCAAATAAGTTGCTCGCTTCTGGAAAGGTGTAAAGCTCAGATATTGTCTTTTATTAGTTAAAGTTGTTGGATGTTTTCATTTGCAAATATTTCACTTGGAGTATCAAAATACATTGTTTAGCTGTTTTACTCTAATAGTTTTGAACAGCTAAATTGTCAAAGCTGCAGTCATTCCAGACAATTTTATTTGTCTGAATTTGTTTAAATATCACCRTTGCTAATTATTGAATTTAATTTCTTTAAATTTATCTTCCTTTTTTTTCTCCTTAATCTCAGTGATAGGCACAGCAGAAGCTGTTCAGCTAGTTAGCTCCTGAACAGAAAAGATGCATGTCAGCTAGAGGAAGGAGCTATGGGGAACTGCTGGATTTGTGGTTTCCTAATGCATGCAATCAAGATTGTCTTTGAAATGAGTATATGCTTTAAGAACTACATTTGCTTTTTTTTKKYYTTTTTTTTAAGAGAAGAATAAAATTAGATTTTTTTGAAACATTTTCTTAATATGGTCGAATATTAAGCAAGTAGTTAAAAGAAATGGATTCAGTGGATTTGGCTGGGAATTTTTGATTTCAGCACTGACTGCTTTTTTGCTAAGTAGCTTTTTTGTATAGCCACTTTTTTCAATATGGAAGTTGTTTTTAATATTTATTCTTGCTGTGTATTTTCTAGCCAGATTTATGTACTATTCCAGTTGCACATCATTTTGTCCTTTCATTTCATAATTTCAGCATTTTTTTATTTATGTTAGGAAGAGAAAGGATAAATTTGCTGGATAATTTCTTTTTCTTAAGTATCAGAAGTTCATATTTCTTAATGATTTAAAAAGGGTCCATATGACATACAGAATGTTTTATTATAGATTCATGTTAGTTTCTGAGCAGACAAGGGAACAAATAAATTCAATTTCTTAGTATATCTTTCTGAAAAATAATCTGATATGACTTTTCACAGAGCTAAGCCAGTGGATTTACTGATGTGGAAAATAGTCAGAAAGGTGGTCAGAGTTGAAAGCTTTTTCCCTTTTTACTTTTGTAAAACTTCAAAGAAATCAAAGGATTGTATGAGACTGTTTTCCACACTGAATGTGGTATTTCCTCTGGGATGCGCCTGGATAATTTAACCTCCAGTGTAGATGAGGTTTGCTGATTGAGTATGTTGTTTTGACATTGGGGTGGGAGGAAGACAGGAGATGGGACACCATTAGGTGTCAACCATAGGGTTTGGACCTGATACTGAAAGACTTAAGCATACATTTACATATAGCTAGTTCCAGTGAAGTCAATGATATTTTTCACAGGTGAAAATCTATAAGCTTAAGTCTTTCAGGATCATGACCTTYTTTGATTCTCATTAAAAATAGAGTTGTTTTTAAGTAAACATTTCTCAGACCCTACCTCAAAAAAGCATTAAAATATRTACTTAAGAAGTACTACTTAATCACCTTGAGTAGGGATGTTTTTCTGAATTAGATCTTCCTTAATGCCACTGAAAATATTCATTAAGTTTATAGTAGTAGTTAGGAAACTACAGTTACATCTTTGCTTTTAACTTACTTGGTAATATTGGTATGTATATGGTGACATTCTGTTTAGTCGTCATATGACATGTATTTCACAAAGATTTATTTCAGGCATTGATTTTTCTTTGTATTGACATCTCTGTATGAGGCTGTTTTCTTACAGATTTCTGCTATTGCTGTCATCAGTGCAGCTTCTGTGTTGTTATCCAGAATAGGAGTGCTGATACCAACTTCTGCTTGTTGTATCTAGCACAGAATATATCAAGATGATACAGTAGATGAAAGACAGTATGTCATTGCTGCATTAGCACTTTGACCATACTTACTGCTAGCGGTGTTGCAGGAATGAGCAGAAAAGTTAATACGAATAGCAAAAAATACTGATGTTTTAGGATTTGTTATAGGTTTTGCCTTCAGTTTTGTGCTTTACTACTTGCATACCTACCAGCAGATTTTTAAAACTTAAATTTTAAGCTGTGGGGAAACTAGCTTACTGTTTGAAGGTTACTCATGCTTACCAATCTTGGATTTTAATGATATGAATAACTCATAAATGAAATTCGTAGTTTTAAGGTGGTTAATTCAGTAGATGAAGTTACCATTCCTTTCAAAAGATAGATATTTTAAAATCAGCACAGGCATTGTCATATTTACTATAGGAATATAATTTGTATTTATTTGTAATGGAAAATGTATTTCTGAACTAAGACCATATGTGGAATCCTTTGTGATGTAACTCTAATTGCACAGTTAATTAAAGGAAGAATATATGTGATATTCTAAACAGAAACCACAGAAACCTGCCTGGAAGCAGATGGCTGACTAAGATGGAATTGGAAGAAATGTTGTTAGAAAAACTGTCAGATCATGATGTAAGTAATTAATCTTTCTAATCTTAAGGGGGCTTGTGTCTTAAAAATACAGACTGTGGATACATTTTTGTATATTGAAGAGGTACTACTTAGAGGCAGATGCTTTTATAAAGAAWTTTTCTCTTCCTTCTCAATGAGTCTATATATGCTCACAACACTGTTAGATTGGTTTCGTATTGTCTTTGCCCCTTGCTTTTATCTAGAACGATACAGAACTATTAGGGGTTTTACATTGTTAATAACATATTTTAGCTTTTTGTTCTTAACATACTAAGGCCTAGAGTAAATGAACTCGTTCCTTGTCATCTGATTATGTAGTCTGGAATGGAGTGTAGTGGCACTAATTATGTAGTCTGGAATGGAGTAGAGTGGCATAGTGTAAATGTATAGTATAGTGTAAATGGTCATTTATTCAAATTAGTTGCTTATTGTACTCACACAGGTTCTAGAAAGATGGGGTAAATACTCAAGATAAGAAACATTATGGTTTTATATATTGGTAAACCTGCATGGAGGTAATTTAATCTTATGAGGGACGTRATAGTGACAGAAAAATTAGAGAAAGATGATCCAAAATAAGAAATCCTTTCCTTAAGGATATAGTGTTGGCTACAGAATCAAATACCAGAAAGAAGATACAAAAGCGAGATAGATTGTTCCATGATCTAATCCAGGTCAGCTCTTCATATGGTCCTCTTGGTATGAAGTATAGGAGGAGGAAAGAGGATTTTTGCAAATTTTTTTCAGTTTCAGCAAACTCTATCACTGTCTAGATCTTGAGTCCTTCTTTATATGCATCTCTGGGAATAAAACAGTTATGTTACTATCAAACATGTTTCTTTCCAGTTTAAACTATAATTCTTACACTTTTCTTACTCGGAGCTTTTCCTACAGTTCTCTAAACAGCATTAGTTTTAGTAACAGCAAGATCAGTTGTATGACTAACTTTAATTCTGTTTTGGAAGTYTAAGCTTGAATATGATAGTACCAGAGAATATGACACTTTTTGAACATACCAGGTATTTTCTCATGGAGAATCAATGGTCTTCTATGTCCTGTGGACAGCATTACTGAGGAAATAGCATGGCAGCAGCCTATACGCCCTTTACTCACTTGTCCTCCAGAATGGTAGTACATGATGGCTTCCTTGACTACAAGAAGTTTGAAAAGGTCTTGAGCAGATTGTTGTGCATAAGCCTAAATGTTCTTCACTGCTTGATTTTTTTTTGATCATTACTGYTCTGTAAAATAACAGCAGACTAAAGGAAAAAAAAACCTCTCATGCAAAACCATGAAGCCTCACCCCAYAGGAATAAACATTAAGGTTCAGATGTATTTGAAACATCTGAGCTCAATCTTTTTTGTTTTGCGTTGCAACAAAATCTTCTGTGGTGTTTGCATTATTAAAATAAGTTATTGAATTTCCTTATACTCTGCAAGAAAAAGCTGTTGGAGGCTTTCATTATCTAGAGCCTTCATAATTTTTAAATTTTTGTATTTTTATAGTTTTAAGTTTTACAGGCTTTACTACACAGCTTTATCAGGTCATTAGATAGAAGTAGCTTTCTGAGTGATGTCAGGATTACAAGAGCTATTGCTCTGTTACYAGAAAGGAATTAATTTTATGCAATACATTCCGGAAATGAGGAAATATTCTTGAAATTSCCTTTAATAACAATAAGTACAGAAAAAGTTACGATATCGATAAAAAAAAAAATCAATTTTAGATGCTAGCGTACCTTTACATCCTGTGATCAGCTACCTAGCGCTCCTGCCAGTAACACTTCATAACGGGACGTCTCAGCTTTTAGCACAAATGGGTTAACACAGTGGTGTTTACTCTTTAATCATATGTTGAAGAACTTGGGAGGAGATGTAGGGAGAAAGGAGAACCACACAGAAGCAAAGGATAATTTATTTCAAGAGGTTGCCCTTTAAGTCAAGTATCTCTTGAATTTTTAAATAGCTTGATTGTTCAGTTTTAAAGGAAATCATAAACATTAAAGTAACTCAGCTTGAACAGCCAAAGATAGATAGATAGGTATTTCCTGTATATATTATGAAATATAATCATTTAAGAGGTTCAGTTTACTGCAATAAAATTAATTCCGTGTCAGCGAACATACGCTGTCTTACTGAAAATGAAGTGAATTTTTTTCTTTTTGCCATTTTAATGAAAGAATAATAAAAGATTGAAGACCACCTGAATGTTYCCTTTTGAAAAGTGAGATGATCTTCATTCTACTATAATAAGCCCTGTATTACAAAGGAGTTGGTTATACTTCAAATTAAAGATTCATTGTTGCCTGAAGAAAGGATTTAGGTATCTTTAGTCACACAAAACGATGCATCTGCATGCTGTTCTTAAATCAGCATGTAGGTGCAAAAGTGTCATCTTGTCAGAGATCATCAATAAAAATGAAGTAGGAAAGATCAAGTATATAAAAATAGAAAGTTTTAGCAAATGCAATTACACTTGCATCCCTTAATGAACTCTTATTGTCTACAGTATTCAAGATTTATTCAACTGCTACAAAAATTGGTGACATTGCCGTATGGTAACATTGAGGAGAAGTATATGCAAAAGTTTTCCAAAGAAATTGCTATACAATCGCAAAAAGTGGTTGTTGAACCTTTGAAGTATGATGAGCAAGGAGTTGCCTTCAGCACTGGTGAAGGTAAAAATTTCAAGTTCGTTGGTAATGACGCATGATTTTTCCTCTTCAGATGTCTCATGATACCAGTGTAGGACACTGCTGATGGTCTCACTTCCTCRTTTTGCATGCTTATGTGTATAGTGTATATACCATGTTGTATAAAAATATTATATAATGTTATAACATACTAAATTATGATAGGCTGGGTAACAAAGTTGGATTTGCTGACACAAATCCTATCAACTATTAGTTTTTATTTGTATACTGTACAAATTTTATTTGTACTATATAGAGGACCCCATTGTGTCATGCATTGTACAATGCAGAAAGCTTTCTTTACCCCCAAAAGTTGACTTTTGGACTTAAAGACCGGAGGATGGGAGACATATAAATACAGAGAACTTCATAGATGAAACAAAATGTTATCGCTTAATGTGGAAGTGGCATACTTAGACCACTGAGTAACCTCTATCATGACCTTTGTAGGCAGTCCCAAAAAGGAAGATTTTAAAGAGGATGTGAGGAATAAACAGCAAGGCAGTTGCATATTTACAGAGAGCCAAGAAAAAGCAAAAGAGGACTTGTTAAATTTTCAAACAAATAGACGAAGCAAATCTAGAGGCAGGAGTGGGTCATTTGGTATTGAGTCACAGGTGATGCTAGAGAGAAGCCATGAAGGTGTCTGCGTTTTGTGAACACAGACTATTTTACATTTTCAGCAGAGGAACATATAGTGAAGGAATGATGTAATCTGAGTGACTATCTAGGAAAATTAATGTAGCAACAAAATTGATAGGAAAGGCTGAAGATTTTCTGGACAGAGCATTTGCAAGKCTGTGCTTTCACACATACACACCTCTTTATATCTGTCCTGTACTTTTTCTGAGTCAAAGATGAAATGTGTTCCTAAGCAGTAGGAAGAGGATGATGATAATCAAGAACAAAGGTAGCAGAGAACTTGAGGGGCAACACAGAGCTCTATTCTGGCTGGATTGATTTCAAGATGATGTCACGAAGAYGTGAAAAAGCCGAACTGAGATTTGATCCAGAGTGGTTTTCAATAGTGTCTTCAGAATAGTAGTTGGTGAACGTGCAAGCCATGTTATTCAAGAAAAGCCAGATAACTTCAAGAACAGTATTGTTTGTGTCTCCCATCACCCTCCAAGTTAAACTAATGGTCTAATCTGTTTCAAAATCCATTTATCAAAATAATTATTTCCTTTGTGTTACAGAAGATCACTCTTTAGGCTTTAGGGTAGAGAATTTGTTGTGCTTTAACTTGAAGCTAATGCTTTTACAGACAGAACTAAATTATAACAGATAATTTCTGAGGAAACTATGTTAAATGATGCTTAAGCATTGCTTATACCAGTATAATTAAAGTATTACCTTCTTTCATGTGAATATTCTTAAACTGCTGTACTTCTAGATGATTTTTATAAAGTATTTTAATATTTGACTTAGAAATTGTGTTTTTGACAAACACGGATGTTCAACAAACTGTTTCTTTTCCTATACTGTGACCTCACTAGATCGAGAAAATTTCCTGATCTGCAAAGTTATGGAGATACACTATTATCTTCTCCCCTTTTTTCCACTAATAGAAACAGTTTGAATTCATGAAGTCTTTCATAGCTTTCAAAACAGGAAAGAACCTTTTGGATCATTGACAAGCCTGCAAATGATATATAAACTGAAATATATTGAAAGTTGTTCATTGTTTGTATTTGCTTCCTTCTCCTCACTTTTGGTTCCTGTAGCATTCAAAAAGAAACCTTTTGTAGTGTATGAAATTGGAAGATTTGCTTAACTTTTTGAGCACTTGAAATTCTGCAAAATATATTGGAGTCACATAACAGATTGGTTTTACTTCCTGTAAGGTCAAAGAAAAACTGCAAGAGCTACTGCAGTAGTTTATGACAATGGAAGTGGAAAAATTACAGTGAATGGAGTGGATTTTTTACATTACTTTCCAGTGCTGCAGGACAGGTAAGAGCATTATGAAATGCTGCATTATTACTGTACAGAAAATATTTCAACAGAAGTCAGGCCATACAGTTATATTTTAGTGCTATATTCCATGGAGTTGATGTTATGTGTCTCCTCCTCCTGCCCCCTGTAAGTATCTATTTTATGAAAACTAGCCTTGTTTTTCCTCCTAGTGTCGAGGTCTTTGTAGTGTAAGAGCTGATAGCTAAGCCTTGCTCTCAGTATTTCTCATCTCTCCCTTTCTGAAGTAGTGCAAAAATCAAGAATGTGCCCATATCCACACGTRCCTGTGTGGATACTTTTTTGTCCTCTTAGAAAAGGCTTGCAGTTTACTTAAAAACAAAACAAAACAAAAAAMCCCCACCTCTTACAATATGTTTCCTGAGACTTACAGACTCATGTGTGATTACTGTCATGCGGTAGCGTAGTGGAAACAAACAAGGTGAGACACTTCATATAAAGCTTCAGATTTTCAAGGATATGCAGTTTGCTAGCCTTTTGTAGATAAGACTTCTCATAAGGCATAAAAAGTTTACTGCATCAGCCTTACATGATTTTTATTTTTTTTATATATTGTGGTAACTAAATTCAAGAACAGAGTGATGAGAGGTTGCTCAGCCTTAATATCCAGAGCTGACAAATTTTGGCATTTGTAAATAAATCAGTGAGACAAACTGAATTGCAAAACCAAACTTAAAATACTTACCCTTGGCACTCTGCATATGGTCCTGCTGGTGAATTTCCGATTAATTTTGTTGCTTTCAGTAGATGTTAGGGATCTAAATGCCTTTTTGGAGCTCTCTGAAAGTTAACTGTGGTTTTCTACATATACTATAATAGGAAATGTACCTAAAATGTAATTGATGTAAGTGTATAAACTTTTTTTTTTTTTTTTTTTTTTTTTTTTTTTTTTTTTTTTTTTTTTTTTTTTTTTTTTTTTTTTTTTTTGAAGAGAACAGTTGTTGTTCCCTTTCCAGTTTCTTGATAGAATTGGAAAACATGATATGATCTGCACAGTCTCTGGTGGAGGAAGATCTTCACAGGCTGGAGCAATACGTTTAGCCTCTGCAAAAGCCTTGAGGAGTTTTGTTACTGAAAAGGAGGTGGAATTTATGAGGCAAGGTAGAAGTAGAAAATTCTATTTTATAATTAACTGAATTAATACAATAATGATGAAGGACCAGATGCTGTAAATTCGGGTAAATAATCCCARTGAAATCCTCTATGTATATATGAATTGGATCTGTATTTATTTGTAAATTGTTTTCAGTTGTTTCCTAACATCCTTTGTATACATTTCGGATGACTTGTCTAGGTTCATAAACTAGTTTGTATTGTGTCTACATAGAATCAAAACCAAAACATGAATATATATTCACTAACAAATAAATCTGAACCAGGCATTTTGTGAGCAATAAACTAGATATACTGTATTTTGTTTCACTTGGGCAGCCTCACCTTGCTCATGTTTTAAAAGCTTTATTATCAAACACTTTTGAGTTAGCTTTGAAGGGGATAGTAATGAACACAAACAAATTGCATGAAACAAGCCAGAATGAAGGAGCTTTTTTCCTCTGTTGCCTAATTCAGAGTTCACAATTTAACTAGGGTGTACAGTATACAACTACTTGGATACTTAGGTAACTACAGTATTTAATGGTTAACTTCTCAATGGTTACCCTTGTGGCAACTGGAGAATTATGAACAATGAGCTTTTAATTATGCTTTTAGCACTAGTAAGGAGGATATCGATATGTATTCCTATCAGAACAGTTACTTTTCCATTCTGTTCCCATCCACAGAAGTAATGCTATCTTTATGCCCGTGTCTTTGCAACAAGTTTCTCTGAATATAGTTTTTCAATATTGACAAGTGTACCTTGTTAGGAATACTCCTGTAAATGGACTTCTTAAAGAACCCAGTGTATATAATGAGATCAGCATAATAACTATGAGCAGGTTTTGGACATTGCTAAATATGCTTTTGAAACACGTCTACTGTGAAGGTTTAAGTAAAATGTATTTAAAGCAATAATCTGGATTTTTTTTTAGGCTTTGTAAAGTAAAATATGGAAAGTTCAGTTATTAAAGAAAAGTTTAAATGTTATAGTGTCTGATTAATTTTTTTAGCTTGTTTTATACTGAACCTTTATCCTTCTAGATGTGTAATTCATATGCAAAATTACTAGCTATCTTTAATCCCCCTATTGGCATGCACGTGTAGTATACAGGTAATATAAACTACTAACAATAAATAAATGCAGTTTTTCTGTGTTCTGTAGCTGGACTACTAACACTTGACCCACGTGTGAAGGAACGAAAAAAGCCTGGTCAAGAGGGAGCCAGACGAAAGTTCACCTGGAAAAAGCGTTAAGTCTGAGCAGATTAAAGAAATGCAGAATGCTACAAGAATTTCAGAACATACCTAATTATGGTTTTAAATTGTTATATAAATGTATTTAGTAATAAATATTTTTTCCATTATGACTACCACGTTTTCTCTATTTAAAAAGCAACAAACAACTTTATGCTTTTATATAAAATAAAATTTTGAAAATTGTGGCATGATTTGTCAAAATACTAGATCTAGAATAGCAGCTTGAATTACAGGTTTATGTCTTAGCTCCACTGAAATCGATCACAATTTGTTATKGGTGGATTATAACTTTTCAAAAATTAGTCTATTTGTTTAATGACTTGAGTATCTAAATTCCAGAGTTGGGCAACTACTAAACAGGTATTTGGACTACAGTGTTGAAGTGCCTCTCTGCCTCACAGGAATTTGAGGCAAAGTGGCAATTTCCCACCTAACTATGGTAGGGTGGAAAAATAATGAGAATGGTAATGACAATTGAGGGGCTGTAGAGAGAACAATCACAGAAGCTAAGCTTTTTCTGTGGAATCTGTTGTCTTCAGGATCCCTCAATAGGTTAAGCAGAGAGTGATTCAGTGTAAATATCTAATTCTAGGTACTCTGAATCACCCTCTTGGGGAGCCACCACTCCAGAGGGTTCTTCCCCATAATTGTAGAAAGAGCTGGGGGGACTAGGCTGGAGTTGGTCTTCTAAAACACTCTCCTTCTCTACTTCTTAAATCTCAAGGGACCTGATCAAGATGTGTTCTGAATACGGCTAATGTACRGATAGCAATGAACTCTGTCAAATACAGTCATAACTTTACTTTTTAAAAATCAGAAGTAGGAGGTGATGACAGTGCTGCCCATTGCCTATGTATAATTGTAGCCTTCCAAAATAGATTACTTCTTACAGCAGTTACCCCCAAAGTGAAAAAAAATTGGTTTATTTTCATCTTTCTTCCTGAGACAGAGGTCAAAYATATAGTGCTTCCAGGAAGAGTGCACTGATCACTAAACTATAGGAAGGCATCCTTCACCTTTTCTATAGGAACTGGACTACAGCTGAAAAGAAGGTAAGGTTTTTTGAAGCAAGGGAAATCCCGTAACATAAGCAAGCTGATGAAGTAAGCTAGATGAACAGGCAATGAGGTACATTGAAAATGGAATGGCAGAGCTCAGAGTTGTGATAGGTGACACAAAGCCTAGTTGGAAGCCTGTAACTGTGTGTACTCTGGGGTCAATCCTGTCCAATTTATTCATCGGCGATYTGGACAAAGGGATAGAATGCAATCTCAGCAAGTCTGCTGATGTTACCAAACTAGGAGTGGATGATAAACTAGAGGGCTGTGCTGCCATTCRGAGGGACCTTGACAGGCTGGAGGGAAGTGCAAAGAGGACTTCATAAAGTTCAGCAATGGGAAGTGTCCTCTATTCYTGGAGCATAGTCCTCCACCCAGAGAGAAATAACCCCATACACCAGTACAGACTGGGGGCTGATTTGCTGGAAAGCAGCTCTGCAGAGAAGGWCCCAGGAGAAGTCCTGGTAAAAAGCAAGTTGACCATGAGCCAGCAATGTGCCCTTGTGGCAAAGAGGGCCAATGGTATCTTGGGCTGTGTTAGGTGGAGTGTTGTAAACAGGTCAAGGGAAGTGATCTTTCTACTCAGCCCTGGTGAGGYCACATCTGGAATGGTGTGTCCAGTTTGGGGCTCCCCAGTATAAGTGAGACACAGAGCTACTGAAGCAARTACAGTAAAGGGCCATGAGGATACTTGAGGGACAAAAGCATCTTTGTATGAGAAAAGGCTGAAAGAGCTGGGACTATTTAGCCTGGAGAAGAGAAGACAAGGAGYGTGTTAAGAGGACAGGGCCAGAATCTGTTGGTGATGTCCAGTATCAGGATAAGAAGCGATGGGCACAAACTGAAACACAGGAAATTTCATCTGAATCTGAGGAAGAACCTTTTCATTGTGAGAGTGACTGAGCACTGGAACAAGTTGTCCAGAGTGATTACAGAGCCTCCATCCTTGGAAATATTCAGAACCATCTAGATAGGGTCCTAGGCAACCTTCTAGGTGACCCTACTTAAGCAGGGAATTGGACTAGATGATCGCTAAAGGTCCCTTCCAACCATGACTGTYGTGTGATTCTCTGAAATACAGCTCTGTAGTTCTAATAATCACGGCATCTGCCCAGCTATGAGAAATTCTGGGTTCCTTCCAAGTTTCTTTTAATTTAAAGGACTGAATACCTGGAATTTTTCCTTCCCAGCTGAGTTTTCTAAGTGCTAAAGTATAGCCTTTTCTCATTTATATTTGCCATAGATCATACCAAAAATAATACAGTGCACAGGTCACAAAATGTACTAGGAAGTCATGGCAGGTAGTATACAAATGACTAGGAGTGATTTCTGTGGATCACTGTTCCCAAGCACCATTCAAGAGGGGTCAGTATGAGACCCCTTCTGAGATGGATACTGAAGGATGTTTTTATAATGTGCTTATACACTGAAGCATGTACGTAAGCAYATGAACTTAAATGAAGGTGCTAGCTGAAGAAAATAGGAAGAGAAAAAGATGAAAGTTAACAACTGAGTACACATTTGTGAATACTCAAGTAAAACTTGATCAGTTTGACCATATTCATCTTATAAATATGTATAACAGCTTATATTTTCACTTGTACCAAATTAATCACCTCACATACCTGTCAACAGTTTGGAGTTAAGAGATGAAACAATTACACTCAAGACTATCTCAGTAGTGTTAGAGCTGATCAAAAAGTGAACATACTATTTTTCATTGATTTACTCATTCATCAGAACTGAGTATTTTATGAGAGAACTCTCCTTAGAGTTGTTAATTTTGATTTATGACAGCAGCACAGTAGTAGAAYCAGATTATCAATCTGAATAATCTAACTTCCCTTTCTTTATTCCCTTGTACAGTTTCACATTTCAAACTACCCAATTTATATGTACTCTACACCTCTTGCCTGTTGCTCACATGCACTTAGAGCTGTTTTAATCCCTGCCGTTCACCTGATCTACGTGTCCCATCGCTGTTTTCTTGAGTGGAGGCTGCAACTTAGACTTTCATGGGAAGGAGTCCAAGTGAATGTCCCAAGGCTAGCGGGGATGTGCCACATCGGGGGGCGTCCAAGGCAGTTTTCAAGGTTCTTTCACTGAATAGTGTCTTATCCCTCAGTTTTGAGAGAAACTGTAATTTAYAAAAATAGCAATTAGAAAAACAGTTATTAATGAGCAACATATGATCCCAGAGGAGCATGAATAGTTCCTTGCACATACCAGCTTGGTAAGCCCAATCTTCCACCTCAAAATTACTCAGCCCTTGAGGCTGGTAACACTTCCCAAAGGGTCCTTTGCTATCCAAGATAAGGGGGGAAAAGTCAAGGCTCTTGCCAAGGTTATCAAAAGCCACAGCATGCAAAATGCACGTGCATCAGGCTTCTCAGCTCGCAACTTTGAACCGCTGGCTCTCTGCTCTGTCTTATTTTTKTAAGTGAACGAGAGTTCAGAAAAGYATCCTGAATGTGRGAGACGCTTAYGCTTACAGCATTAAGATGTTCTCTGAATACAGGTGTAGAGAACGTGCCTGCCCTGCTTCCCAGCAGATGCGTGTCCTCATTCCAGATGCATGTCCTGATTCATCCAGGCTCTTTTCTCCTGCACCACTTCGGTGTTTTGCTTTGATAACAAGATAGCAAAATTGGCTCTTAAGACGAATGTAATATATCCAGTGAATTTCTGGGAATTTTCACATTTCTTTGGTCAGAAGGTAAAGCTGCAAAGGTGTTTGTGCTTTGTATTAATGCTGCTATTTTACCACAAGATGGAGCAGTTTACAATCTAATGAAACCAGCTGTTTTCAAAAGTGATCTGTAGGCTTGCTTAGGAARGAAATGATGATGAAACTTGCAAATAAATACTGGGTTTATGACAGCAAATGAAAATAAATGTAAATAAATACATTAGGGCTCTAAAAGGTAAATTCATATTTTGTTTCCAGTAAATTTTTCTACTGACAAGAACAAAATTCAGTCAGAAATAAATGTGAGATGATGCCAGTCCTAAGCAATCTGATTTCAATGTACAAATAATATCTTCAAATTAATATTTCAGATGATATGCTAAGAAATGTCAGTAGATGTGTGAAACCTGAAATTGGAGCTGTAACACTGTGCCAGTCATCATAATATTAAAAATTACTGATCTCTCTGAAAGCTGATGACTTCCAATATCACCCTGGTAGTGAACAGTCATAATCCTGATACATTTTTGAACCCATTTAAAATGAACAGGAAGTTTTTGTACACTATTACTAACATGAATGTCAAGCAAGTATATGCTAAAAAATCTTTATGAAATTTGATTTAAGGAGTTTTAATGATTTCCCCAAGGCCTGTGTTTAAGTCATTGTCCCATCTTCTATCCAGAGCCCATAATACATGTAAAAATAAGAAATATTTTTACTGTTTGCTAGATTGATTTCTAGCTAAAAACAATAAAAAAACACTAATGGTTGTGATAAAACTTAGATATACATTAAATGAGTGTAATATAAATGTGAACATATATCATGATTTCAAATGTAACATCCAGAAATGACACTACACTTCAGTCAAGCCAGTCATATCAGAATAGTTCAAGTCACTGATGTGATTGCACTGTCTTTGCRTTTGTTGTTCTGTCTGAATGTTACATTGGTCAAAATTCAGAGGATGCTGTAGTAATGCACATGAAARACAGAAAATGATTGAAAATGAAGTTAGCAGCCCATCTATCTGACTTTTTTTTACTGTTTGTAAAATTTTTCTTTTTTACTGTTTGAAAATATTTGAAGGGATAATGCATTGTAGTGTCCTATATACTCCTATTTCAATAATCAGCAACAGAAATCTTGATTTGGGGAGGTGGGTTTTTTTTTAATTATTTTTTTATTTTTTTTTTATTTTCTTGATTAAAGAATAAATAGAAAAATAGAAAAGAGCAACCTAAAGATTAGACAAAAACATGAAAAGAGTTTTCTCTGYGAGTGTTACCATAGTAAGTTAATTCAATTGCTTCTGATTAGCACATTGTATGAAAAACAAGTTTTTCATACARTATTTTACTCTTTCATAAAAATGGTTTAGTAATATTTGCCTGAGAAATGGCAGAACTAAAATCAAGACATTATGACTTCAGGCAATGAAACCCCTATATAAAGCTACATACTAATTTCTGGCAATTTATCTAAATAATAACGTGTATCAGTTTCTCTCTGTTACTAATACGAGATTGCTTGTTCTGGCCAAGAAAAAGGGGATTTTGCATTGAAATCTGCATTTCACCAATACAGTTATTTTCATTAAACCCTTGTGCATACAGAAATTAATTTTCACAACATTTTTCTGTGATATTTCTATGCAGGTAAGGACTCACGGGCTGGAATTGGAAGGAAGTGTATTATTTATGCTCTGCTAGCACCCAGTGGGCACCACTGGAAGTCTCACCTTACTAAATGTCCTACCAACATGCACTGCTATGAATTGCTGACCATGTACCTGCCCATAGAACCAAAACAGAAGGGCAGAGTAGGAGACCACGTACTGTTCAGGAGATCACCCTGGACCACTTTGTCAGCCTTCAGTTTCAGTGATAATTTTCAGTATTCAGTATTCAATAACTGAATATTGAAGTTTGTCTACTGGGGCAATATCAGTCCCACCTGCCACTTCTCTCCCAGTTACCACCCACATTAGCAGTAACCGGTGCTCCCTTGCTGAGGTGGTAGCGCATGTGTTCCTGGGGCGAAGAGCCTCTGGGGTCCACAGAGGAAGGTGTATTTCAACACAGTAAAGCTTGAAGGCATTCAAGATGTGTGCTGGCCATTTCTTCATCATGTCAAGTGATGTCATATTCAGATGCTGAAAACACTAGCATAAAAAATTATATAAGCAGGGTAGTGTGCTCACCCCAGGTCCACTATAGGCTAGCAGACCRTGTGAGCAACTTTGGACTAATAGATGATGATCAGGAGATCCAAGATGATACGCTAATATTTTCCTTCTAAAAGTGCCATTTTGTCTCTGAAATCAACAAAAGAAACATCTCTTCTGCCTCAGGACGGTCTCAGGTTCTTTTYGGCTTGCCCAGTTATACTTTCCTTCAGTAACTGCTGCTTTTCATAAGGCAAGACAAGGTATGATGACACCATGACAAAGATAACTGCATCAGGGGTACCAAGCAGGGGTGATTTCAAGATCTCCAGCTTGTCTTGATACAATCCTTATTTCAGGTCCCAGAGCAGCCCTACAGGATTCAGGCTGGTGCCTCCTGTAGGACTGTGACCCATCTTGCAGCTTGGATTCTGGAGAGCATATAGGCAGTAGCAGCTGTAATGCTTTTTAGCCRGGGGGATATCAACAGAAAATTTTTGTTTAGATGTGTAAACATGTAAGGTAACAGAGGTTTTAGAGAAAAATATTGTGCAAAGCAAGATCAATATCAGTTATTCATTATCAAGATAACACGAAAGACAAGAATAGAAGAAAAAAAGTCATTGCTTTGTTAGGGACTTTGTGACTGTCTCCTATACATCATTTTTCACACTGAGTGCCACGTGACTGTCCTTATAAGTGTGGGGTTAGCCAACAAAATCCTCTCTCTAATGACTACTACACAGGCACATAAATGTATGAGAACCCTTTAATATGCATACCGAACTTACTGTTCAACATAAAAATTCTGCTTCATTCATTTTCACTGTAAAAAGGAGGGTTTAAGTACACAGTTACACAACATGGTCACCACTCACCTCCCAAAATTACAGAGCAGCTAGGATTGCCAGGATCTTCCAACTTTCTGCTGCATGCCACCTTTCACGCTTAACCTGAGTTGCCACCTCCTCGTCTCAGTAAGTAGTTTTGGGACAGCTAAGGAAAACCCCACCAGCAGCTACTGTTTTGGTGTGTGGCAGTGCCATATTTGTGCTGGCAAGTGCACTGTCTGCATTTAGTGCAAGCAGGAATTAAGRCCTAGAAAAACTTTACTGAGGGTTATAAAKTTCTGGTGGGGATGGWCCCCAGCAYCCCTAAAGCAAGGGCTGCACCTTCTCACATAGGTACAATAGACTTACTCTTTTCTAGTAATGAACATCTTTATCAGCACCAAGAAGGAAGGTGTTCAACCAGCTTATACATAAATTCAAGTGGACCAATTTTTCACGTGACAGACAGCTAAAACACCTACATCCACTTCCTCTGGAACACAAAAATTGGGACCTGTTATTTAGTAAAAGCTCACCCACCAACTATTTCATCTGCAAAGTAGAGAGGAATTTGTTTTTCCTCTCATCCAGCTGCAGTTAAATCCCTAAGAATTTAAAGCTTTATCTCTAATGAGACCCTAACATGAGTGTTGACACCTCTTCAGTGTTTTTGAGCCAAGGCCACAGGGCTCCCTCCTATATTTTTCACCTAAGGCAGCTTTCTGGTAGCTATTATTTCTGCTAGGAGAACTAATGATATATATGTAGGCTCTAGTAGTCAGCTTTCTTCACAGAGTTTCTTTCCCCGTGAAGACGTTGCTCTGAGGCCCTTTCTGAATTCCCTCCTAACATTACCTCTGAGCTTCATTTAATTTCAAAGGTTAAGCAAACAGGTAGATTATTCTTTCTCTCAAAGTACATGCTTTGGGGGACGAAGAATTCCTTTCTGCTTATGTTGCCAAGGATACTTAATGATTTTGTTTAACTAAGACAAAATGCAAAAGGAAGATGATATTTAGAAAATGTCATTAGAAAAACACTTGCTGCTTTATTTCTGTAACAGAAATATTACTAACTATCTCTACCTTAACACATCTGGGATAGCTGATTGCCTCAGCTCTGCGAATGGAGCTGGTATTGATGGGCTGAGCGCCCAAAGCATATGTAGCACCTTTTGGAAGATTCAGCAGGTACCTCAGACCAGAAGGTTGCCCAATAAGGATATTCCAAGGTAAGGAACAAGAAATATGCAGCAGACAGAACAAGGACAGCTCAGAGCAGTACCCGAATCAAGGGTGCTGACCTTGCTGTGGTCAGCTATCAGCTGCAGCACCGGCTGATGAAGCGACGGGTGCAGGTCTCTAGCAATTCAGCCACTGGAGACATCTCCATTCATTAGGGATGGGACCACCCCCTCTCCCCCCTCCATCCCCTAGATGTACCTGCCAGCAGTGGGAGACCAGGCAGCCTACAGCCAGCCCGGACACTGCTAGGGAGAGGCCACGTGGTGGGAAGGAGAAGCAGCAAGCCAGAGCGCTCACACTCTGCACCAGGAAGGCTGTGCCCCTGCCCTGGAGCAGTGTGGCTGATTCAAATTCTCTCATTTACCAATAAAAAGGGAATAATAGCTGCATCTCATAATCCGATATATTGATTGCGTTTTACTTGAAGGAGTTTATCATTTACAAACACAATGCTTTATTTTGATATAAAGTTTRTCAGTGTTTAACATCAAAAGTCAAGACTGCCTGATCCACTGCCTGAATCTGACAGAAGTTTGTTTGCTTTCTTTTGTACAAAGCCAATTTAGGAACCTACTACTTATTTTAATAGGCATGAAAAGAGCTCCTCTTTGATGATTGTAGTAGACCAAAAGCTGTAGTCTGACATCCCTTAACTCTGATGCAAATTGTCAAAAAAWWTTGTTTCAAACAAAAAATTTTGTTTCAACAAAAAATTTTGTTTCAAAATGAGTACTTAACAACCATTAAAGCATCTTTACAGAAACGTCACTACCCTTGTTACATCTGTACCTTTGGTTAGTTTCTTCCCCCTCTTCCAATTTTCTTCCAGCATCTTGCAGCTTGCCCATTATTTGGACGTATAATTAGAAATCCATTATTATGTTTTATGGAGATGTAAAGAGTAGGAAGAAAGCTGCATAACTACTTTTTACATACAGCATGCAAATTATCCACCTTGTGTATTTTGGCTCTGAATGTTCAGCAGATGTAGTTTCATTTCCCTTGGATCTCTGTTTACCCATTTTTATTGCGAGTCATCAAGCATAGCAGCAGAAAAATCAAAATGGGAAGGGGGAGGAAACTCTCCACACAAGCAGCTTAGCATGCCCCAATAGCTGAATGGTATCAACATTAATGCATTTCACCTACACAGTGCTGTGCAAGGCCATTATTTATAATTGATGGTCACAGAAATTGTGTGAGTATTAAATGTGGCATGAGAAAATGGTAACTGCCAAGTCAGAATAGATGGTAAAGTGCGTCGAAGGATATGATTTTTTAATGTTTTACCCCAATAAAATATGTACTGGAAAAGGATGCAGAATGTGGCTTTGATGGCATCTCACAGCTCACGATGAGCAAAAGCCTGTTTGCTCAACTTGGTTCTTCCAGCTGAACTTCTTTCTAGTCTTGCCYAAGTGTAAGTGTGACACACAGAGGACTTGATTCAAAGTCAGTGCAAATCTTCTCATTGACTTCATGGGCCTTTAAATCAAATCTAAAAATTTGCTTTTTAGATTGCTCCATCATCATCTCCGAAATTTCGTAGGTGCCTACGGTAGACAGTGTAGGTCACAGTCCTGCCCTGGCTACCTTCTCATTTACCAGCCAAGAGGAGAGCTAACAGGGTGGGTGGAGGTTCATCCCAGTTCCATCAACCCTTCCCCCCYCCTCGAGATAGACATGTCATGAGTCAAGAGACCCTGACATGGCCCTGTGTGGGGCAAGCACAGGCTTCTCCATGCTGAGGTTTGTGAGGAGGAAGGCCTGGCAGAGCGCTGGCAGCTGTGACTCCTCATACTGGCAGTGCCCCTTTCGAGATGGCCTTGAACATTTAACTCCTTGAGAGAAGTGCTAGCTTTGCCGTGGCTTTTGGAGGGCCCATTTTTGGACACCTACCAGCTTCCCCAAGTGACAGGGTACTTCTTAGTGGATAGAGAGTGTGCTGGACATAAAGCAAAGATTACTTTGAATTGGTGTTGGTCATTGAGTCTGGTCTAAATGCGAGGAAGTGGCTCTTGGATAGAGTTTGAGGTTTTTTCTGTTTATCTATTTGTTTTAAGAGGGCAGGAGAATGTTGCCAGTGTTTGGAGAAGAGCTGGCATCAAAGGAAAGGATGGACTTTCTTAATGGAGGCATACTAGAGCTATGCTATAGGAATTTCGACTGCACATAGTACAGGGTCCAGGTTTTAGCAGCTCAGTGTGATTTTCTGATTGTTACATTTTAAGATTAAAAAAGTGCAAAGTGCACCTAGCAGGTATGCATTTAGAAGATGGTTTCTTTTCCAAATACTCTTTTATCAAATTTCTTTAGTCACTGATGGGAATAAATAGCCATAATGTCTCTGTAACATGTGGATTTTTCCACAGAATTACCACTCTAAACCGCTACTGGTTTTCCTTAGYATCTAATTTCACATAGCTGGCAAAATAATACATTGTAGTTTAGTCTTTCTCCTGGAAAAAAAAAAAGAATTATTTCTTAAGCTGATTTGAGAAATGCTATAGTTCTTAGGAAAGTCATGTAGTTATAGAGACTGGAGTAATTCAGACTCAATATTGCAATTGAGAAGTCCTCACACTGCTGGCCTAGGACATAGGAAACAGTTCATGTGTGACTACAGAGAAGTTGCTTTCAGTCTGACCATGCACTTCAAAAATTCAGTAATACTCATTACAAACCTTTAGTTAACAGTGTAAATGGCGTTGCACCAGCTGTCTGCCTAGTTATTGGTCTTTCTGAGCTTCCAGGAGAGAATTCAGATAAGAAAGGCTGACACCTGACACTGTTTCTGACCATGTCTGTTCACCCTCACAGCTGCTGGCAGGCAGCCTGTGGCCCATGCCGCTGTGTCCRTGCTGTGTCATGAGTAAGGTCTTCACAGCTGACAGCACTGGAGATGCTGTTCACACAGGAGAACCATGCTGCCTTCTTACCTGCTCCAAGATGGCCACTGGCCCTCCAAGGGCTCCATTCACCAGACTTCTTGAACTTTTTCAACCTCATATAGGTATTGCATCTAGATGTTTGCCCCTACAGGCAATTTGCTTCCTTTGCCTACATCAAAATTGGCCTGAMAGGAGAGGGGAGGCTTTGTCTGAACTGGATGTCTACCACAGTCCTTTCCAGATATGACTAAAAAGTGATTAGACTGCACTTGTGCGAACATCTATCTTTTTCATTTTAAACAAGGAGGGCTGCTATAATGTTTTAGCCTTACTTGAAGGAGAGGGTGGAATTAGGAYTGTTGCTTACATATCACCATGGCCAATAACACCTATAGCTAAGGGCTTAGACCAAGGCAGTGATTCAGTTCAATCAAGTACAGACCAGAAGGAATCCAAATCACATCTCTCCCATTTATGCATTGCTATCCCATTTATGGGTCCCATTTACAGAATGTGTCTGCAGGTCCAACAGCTGTAGAAACTTTTTCTTTTTTTAATCACTAGTGTAAGAAGATATATCTCTTGGTACATCTAGGGAGTAGATATGTTGAGGAAGCAGGTGCCAGTTCTCCATAGTTACTTTTAAGAGCCAAAATGTGCTTTAGTGCTGATTTTTAATTTTAAGGCAATATTGAGAACTTAAAAACCCTTCTTCTTCTTCTTCTTCTTTTTTTTTATTTGATCCAGCTGGAGCTTGTGCTTCCTCTTTAACTTTTTCTTTTATTATTTAAAATTCTTAATTATCTGAGACAAAATTGGTAAGGAAATCTGCAGAATCTAGGGATTCCACAGAGCTCGCTCTATAAACACTCAGGCTATTCACTGTTGCCAAATAGACATGTGCCAACTCTAAAACACCCACCCACTCTCTCCTTCTGCCGCAGCAAACTAATAAGCGCATTGATTACATTCATTTAAAGAAAAACACTGCTCTTTTAATCTTTACATTTCGTATGCTTTAGATTTCTGATTACGAGAGATATCCTGTTTATCACACATCATGTGGTGAAAAAGCTACTTGACACACCTCAACGCATTAGATATTTTAAAAGAATATTTTATAGGATACCGGCAAGTGGTAGTAGGAGATAATTATCATTTCCTGCAAGCTGTTGTTGTACTATTTGCAAGATGAGCAAGAGGTCTCTTAAATGTGATTTTTGTAAAGGTCCCTTAAATGCCTCCAATCCCCCAAACAAAAATGTTCATATGCAGTTTCTCTCTTCCTTCCTTCTTCTTCCCACTCCCTCAAATCTGGAAGAAGATTGTTATAATAATATGAGACAAACACATGATGCCTATTTCAGCAGTCTGTAAAAATCAGTCATGAAGAATTAAAAATGTGTGTGTGTGTGTGTGTGTGTGCACATATATAGATGTATGTATACAAATACAAAACTAATTATCAGATGTATGGATTGTACATATATTGATGAGGTATGTAATGTATATTTAAGCCAAACTTGTTCAACTCTTAAAATAATGTTTTTGAACTTTTTCTTGAAAACCATCACAAACSTCCCCAAGAGAAGTGTGAAAGCCTTTACAAACATCACGTGTGTACACACGTAACTCCAYGTATGTAGATGTATGCACAGACTTGCTTTTCCTGGTAGACCATTGTGGAGACAGCCCACCAGACTCCACATCTGCAGATCATGGATGGAAAACCTCGGCCTTAAACCCTGAGGCTGGTGTCRGCCCCCACCAGGCTGCCCGCCAAGCTGCAGCCCCCACGTACCTGGTTCTGCTGGATGGAGGTGTCCAGCGGTGCCCAAGGGCCATCTGAACTTGGACGTCCTGTCACTGGCCCGGTCCTGACTTCACAGCCTGTTCCCCCCTCTGTCTTTGCGCTCCTGAACCTCAGCGAAACTGTGTGGCGTAAAGAGCAGTGTTCAAGCCCTCAGAAATGCAGCTAGGGCATCTAGAGCCTCTTGAACTCCTGTATTTGAGACCAAGTTTTTAAGATATTTACAAATTAGTGAGTTYGGGCATCAGAGCGTGGCTCCCTTTGGGATATGACACTTCCCTTGTCCTTATGCAGGGCCACTGTACTGCTCCCGCTCAGCTGCAGCAGTGCTTCATCAGCAGGCACCTGATGAATCTTCAGCGCTATGCTGAGGTAAGAAATGTCAAAGGAGCTGGTTCTTAGCCTCTGCTAAAATACACGGACAATTGAATCGAAGAGCCTGTACTCCTCTTTACTTTTAGCAAGTAAGCAAGGGTAGCTTTGCTTTTTTTGCCCAGCAGTCCTGGTGTCTTTGGAGTGTGCTGTTTTCCTACTGTTCTGGTGATGCAATTATAACATCACCATTTCAGGCATCTGCTAGTAATAAATCTAATGTCAGCCTAGGAGKTTGAGGAAGGAACTAGGAAGCTCTGGGCAGAGAATCGTCGTGAAGCTTCAGCCCAGTGCCCAGTATTGGCCTCAAAAGTGACACAGTAGGCCAGAGAATAAACATGAACCTGCCGAGTGAATGAAAGCAAACAAAAGAAGGCACTTMTGCAAGTATTACAAATAAATTAAATGAATTAAACTCATGAATATGAATTAATAACATATACAGCACTGTGCAAGTCAGTGAGAAAAGTAACTGTGCAGCTGCCAGTGGGCCTTAAAAACTCATGACGTGGGAGGTGCTACTAGCAGAAGAGACTCTAAGGTAAAGTGTGAAAGCAGGAACTCAAATTCTAATCTGTTTGCTGTTCTTGCATTAAACTGAAAGATTTGGGGGAGTTTTGTTTGTAAAATGAAGAAAACACTTAGAATCTAAGTGATGAACCAAAACCTTAATTCATTTCCCTAAAATGCAATAGCACACTTCCAAAGATGGTTAATGGCAGGATATCCGCCCTGTTTGCTAACCATCAAAATCCTGCAGCTGTGTCGGTAACCACGCTCTGGAAGCTGCCCTGGTAGTGCCATGTTTCTTTTCAAAGGCTTCGTATTTGGCATGGCTGAAATCAGAAGCTAAGCCTTAGATCCTTGGAGCTCTCTGGCGTGTAAGAGCTTGTACCRTCCCGACTCTGGCTGTGCAGCCTCGCTATGTCATACCAAAAAGGAGAGGATACCTGCAGGCAGCAGTCTGTTAAGAACTGAGATGTTGTTGCTACTGAACAGCAATACTGTCTGCATTGCTCAGTATACGTCTGCRTCCTCACTTACAGATCCATTTTGCTAGTTATCTTTAACACAGCTGCTTATTTCTGGCCCAGAACATGCACACTTCTAAAAATGCATCTTTTCTTCTGTTGTGTTGGCCTATTTATTACTAGACTGGATTCAAATTTTCAGTTAAAATCTGAAGCTAAAGATGGATATAAGAAAAACTGTACTTGTTTTTTTCGCCATATATGTGCAATTTGAATAGCTATTCTGGTATTTTAATGGTGACATTTACTAAGACTTGTAACTGCTAGGCAGCTCTTTCCTTCTCTGAATAGCTGTTCTGGTGGAACAACACAGAAAAAGCATTCTCATCTTATCATAATGTACTCTGACAAGGAATTTTCAGCTCTGTGTTTTGGCTTTTAATGTATTCTCAGCACTGCATTGTGGCTGGCAAGAGTGTCTTTAACCAGCCAATATGTAGTTGAAGAAAAAAAAGTTGCAGTAAGAGATTCAGGATGAATCTTCTCTTGATGTTTTCCATCTGCTTTCAACATGAGTGCCTTTCTCTCTGGTGTCTTCCAGCAGAAGTGGAAGACACCAGCCAAAGGTTCCTCTGATTTATTACATATACATATCTGTATATTTTATTGGAGACTGGAGACTTTCCAAAATTTAGTAAGGATCAAATGTGTCATTGTAAAGAATGGGGCAACTGGCTGACACAGAAACGACCCAAAATATAGAGAAATCATGACTCACAATAGATGGATTTTGTTTACAAAACAAAATAGCAAACAAAACTTTGCTTCCAATAATTTAGTTTCTTTGTTGTCAGAATCAGAACTATTTATTTACAGGCTTAGATATGTGGATTTATCTGTCACAAATGAGGAAATCTTAAAGCTAAAGAATACTCTGAATTTTCAAGTGTTGATAAAAAGCCCTCTAAAGGGCTCAGTAGAAGTTATAATACCGTTTCTCTGAGTCCAAGGGACTTGAAAATAGTCCCTAGCACATGAAAACATATGCTATAGACTTTTTCCTTTTGTCACACATTCTCATTGCTATTTCTGTTGAGACATTCTGCTGCAGGGATCCTTGCAGAAAAGATTCCTAGAATCTTTCAATTCTTATTGCTTATGCATTTTCTTTTCTTGACAGAACAATGAAATAGTTGACTTTTCCCAGAGCAATATCGTTAAAGCTAAACATGACACTTGTACCGTGTGTTGGTCTGGAGCTATCTGAAGTACTTTCTGAATTTGTATGGAAGAAGAAGAAAAAATTCAGGCAATTGAAAAAAATGTGATGCTAGACAGATAATGTTTGTAGTTAACATAAATCTATGTGTATATTAGTAGGCACGTTAAAAAAGGAAGGAATGTTTTGTATCTCAGAAACTCATCTTAAAATTTTTATTTATCATATGGTAAAAGAAATTCAGACTTAGATATTTTTGAAGACTTTTTTTGAGGAACTACTAGCTTGCTTTTCAGTTAACATCTGTGCTTATCAGATGACTAATGGAGGTCTGTCAGGATGTTTTATCCTTCATACCAAAATGCTGGAAAATAGACAGTATCCCACTGCCATCAGCTGCCAACTGCCACCTGCACTTCAGTCAAGGTGAGCAGGGAGCTGTGAGTGCTAATACAGGTCAGTGAGGAAGGGGAGTACACAGCAATTTCCTGGTTTGAGTACAAGAAGACAAAAATGAATGTCACTAGTTTTTGACAGACAATAAATCTAGTTTTTGTTTTTCCTTTACTCAGGAAGGAACTTGGCACACTTTGCACATGGGATCCACGCACACAACCTTAGTGGTTGCATGCATAATTGAGCAACTTTTTAAATGTTGCAGGTCTCTTCACATTCCTCTCCCCCGAGCTACTGAGTCAATGCTTCAGGGGCTTAGGCAGGCACTGCWTCTGATCATGATGCTTGTATCATCCAGTTGAGAGGAGGTGACTTAAGTGCCAGCCTGAGACAAGCCAGTGAATTTTAGCTGTCAACTACCTAAGCCGTGAGATGCTAGAAATCATTGTGGAAACACATAGATGGCATATACAGAGTACCCTGGCAAATAGTTCGGTTCTAAGAGAAACCTTCAACATCCATTTATGGACAAGTTGTGGGCAGGAAGAAAGGGTAAAGTCCGATGAATAAAATGATCTCAGTGAGCAGTTTAATTGTCTCTAATACTTTGATTTGTTCCTTGTGTGCTTGGGCTTATTTGGGGGATTTTTGCTTTCTTGATACCAGATTCTCATGCATTTCTGGTATCAAAGAATTACACAGAATGGCTGAGGTYGGAAGGGACCTCYGGAGATCATCTAGTCCAACCCCTTTGCTCAAGCAGGGTCACCTAGAGCATGTCAGACAGGGTTGCATCCAGGTGGCTTTTGAATATCTCCAGAGAAGGAGACTCCACGACCTCTCCAGGAAACCTGTGCCAGTGCTCTGTCGTGGTAGGTCATGCTTTAGAAAGTTCTTGTGTCCAAACTGCACGCTTAGCACTACTAATGGTGCAGTGTTRCAGGAGGAATGCACAGCTGTCTAAGCAAGTCATCTTCTTGACTTTCTTCCCTCTGTGACTACAGGGTACGAGGCATCCTCTGCCAAAGCAGGCGTCCAGAATACATCAAATTGCACCTTGGYCTATATGATGTGCTCAGGCCCACTAGCTGAGCTGTCAATGTTTGTATTCAAGTGAGATGACTCCGAACCAGACTGTGCAAATTTCTTTTAAAATTTCACAAGACAGCAGTGAGCTACTTTCTATTGCTGAGAAGAAGCAGAAGGCCTAGATACACAAAACATGAGATCCAAACTTATGTAGCTAAATTCTAAACAACTTARATTCTACTGAGATGCTTTCATCTTTGGGGCTTGGGACTAGGCCTGTAGACTACACTCCTCCTTCCTTTTTTAACCTGCATATTAATATACACATAGATTTATGCTGACTAGAAATATTTTTTGGCTAGCAACACATTTTTTTTTTCAATTGTCTGAATTTTTTCTTTTTCTTCCATAAGAATTCAGACAGTCTCCCAGACCACATTGTATTCTGGGAGAACTGGACCACAAGAGATTTATAAATGCAAAACATGCCCAGCAGGGACTACCAAATCTAGCCAGTAGGCAAAGCTGAGGAGAAGGACACAGTTTAAAACTATCTTTTAAATAGTCCTAGGGAACCGACCCAAAAAGGAGTTATTTTCATCAAACTGCACTTCAGCATTATGGCAGAGTGAGGGCAGCAGAGCGAACTTTAGTCCTTGCAGACATTCCCCTCCTTTTGTGAAATTTTCCGTGCCTACTCACTATGTAAGAGGGTATTTTAGTTCTTCTTTAGGCTTGCACGAGGTGGAGAACACTGTAGGAGGAATAACYGCAGCTGGCGGCGGAATTATTCTCCTTTCAGGCTCACCTGTTTCCATGATGTACTGGCTGTTTTTCCCTATAGATCAGGGCTTTACTAGACTGGAATGCCATTCACAAAACACTTCCTGTCCTGGAGACTGTGTTCAACACAGGTGGCTTTTTATCACTAAGTATATGTGAGTGTTAAATTGAATGTGATCGCTTGTCTAATATTTAACAAAGCACATTTAKTTAATGACTAATGTTCTGTTATTGCAGGAAGCTTTTAGTACCAAAAGGTTAAGTGGTTTGTTTGAATGTTGCCTGAGTATCTTTGCCCTGTCAGCTTGCTTTCTTTAAGTTAATTTGCTATTGATGTGATCGTATCTGACAAGCGGTGGGTAAAAGCAAAGACAGGTTATAYGGGTCTGCTTCCGTGATATCATTTTACTGGTATTTAGCAGTAGGTTTTAGTCAGCTGAGCCCCTAATTTGTTCAGTAAAAAGAAGCCAGATTTGAGCATAGGTCATACTCCACTGGGAATTATTTGCATCCGAGGCAAAGCACTTGGGCGGAAGTGATTAAAAAGCAGATAAAGGTAATGAGTCTACAAGAGGCCCAAACGCTTGCTGTGCATTTACACAGAGGAGTAGGTTTAGGAATGTTAAAACTAAAAAATGTAACAGCTAAATGCTAATAAAGCATCATGGAAACAAGTTTCTCCTACACTGGCATTATTGATATAAACTGCCTGTGAGATGTAGTCATAAAAATGGAAAACTTTTTTTGTAAGTTGCTCAAACTGCTTGAAAGCAATACTTGCTGCAGGAATAAACACTAAAGCTCTTACAGCAACGGCCTTTCCTTCGCCTTCCCTTTCCCCTTCCCCTTCCCCAGATCTTTACCTTCCCTAGAACAACATCTCTGTCACCAGTATCACCTGCATGAGAAGTTGTGTCCCGCAGAGCGCTGCAACATCCCACTGCCCTTGTGTGTTTAAGTGCTCTGCTGAAGCATCAGGCTCCTACAAAGCAGTCAGGCCTCTTATGAATTTGGATCAAAAATAGGTATGAGGAAATATTTTTGTAAATATTCTGAAATTCATCAAAAGACACCATTGCCTAAGACCCAGTGAACAATATCTACATCTGAAGTTTGCTAAGTTTCTTTTAAATTCAGCTGTTTCTGTAGATAGGATGTTGATATACTAAACTTAATTTTTAAAATGAAAATTAAGTGGCCAAGGTGCTGGTGCAGTTAACTACTGCAGAGATATAATAACTGTCATACATGGTGTGAAATGTGCACTTTCGAGGTATTAAAGCTGTCTTGTAAATACTTTTACCTCAGTTTTGCTTTGCTCTAGAGGGTGCTGMGTTCAAAAGATTTTAGTGCTGTAGATACGGAAGCCTTATTCTTACCCATCTAGAAGCTCAGAGGGACTTCCACCGAACGCCCTTTCTAGCGCAGCACTTCCCATGGGAACTGTCTCCACTAGCTGTTTTTAAGCACCCCGCGTCGGCGGTCTTTAAGGCACGAGTGGCTGGACCTGCAGCCCAGGCGAGTCCAGGCCGACGTGCCACGCTGAGCCCCGGGCAGAAGGTTGGCTTTGCAGGCTGCTGGCGCGAGTCGCCCTCTCTGCTCCCCAGCCAGCATCACTGGAAGTTTGCTCGGTGGTTTCTCTTCAGTAGCTTCGGCAGATGTGCATAATTAATGTATTATTTACGCTTTGCTGCCTGATTATTATTTTTTCTGCCTCTAACCTTTTCATTTTTACAAATTTATTTTGACTTTGAAATTCTGGGGATTCTACTTATAACCTTGATATTTATTGGAGAAGTACCTATTATTAGACTGCTTTTCCCTCTCTTTCTAATTCTGGAGTTTAATTATATTTTTCCTTCTGCCTTTTGGTACAGGTGCAGTAATTAGATGGTATTAAGTCTGTTTCATGTTCATTAAGTAGGCTTGTTATTGTCCTTTTTGTATATATTTGAAATTGCAAATAAGTCACTTTTCTAATGAATTCATTTGATAAAACTTTGATTTCTCATTGTTCTAGCACTACTGCAGAACTATTTACTAAGGAATATCTTGACTYAGATATGTGCCAAAGAAAAATGTGTATATTCATATCAGCTTTCAGTAAAACTTTTGTGGTTAGATCACATTAGAAGTATAGCATGTAAACCCACTCCACAGTTAACACTGCAGCCACTTATGTTTTTCTTAGCACTAGAAATGATGTTTGCAAAGTAGCTTAATCAGATAATGCCTCATGCAAACCTGCTGGCAATTCACTGTTGGTATCAAAGAAGCTGAGAATGAAGAAAAAAAATAAAAGTTGTGTGCTGTCTTATTCCTAACAGAAAATCTGTAATGGACAATATTCAGGTCCATTACAGATTTTTGCTTGCATGTGTGGGTTGGCTGGTTGTTGTTTTGGAATAGATTTTGCAGAGAAGAAAAAAAAGACACATAAAGCCTCCCGTGAGAGTAGGAGCAGGTGCTGCCAGTTCTAAATTGTTCTCTTAGAAAACAAATATCTGGGTATWTTTTAGTTGAAAACAACTGTTTAGTTAAATTATATTTCAAAACTTGCATTCTAACTTGAATACCTCAATCTGGGTTCGATAACACTGTCACAGAAAAAGAGAATGGGATAGAAGAAAAATGTATCATAACTTCCAAAAGTTAAATGAAAAAAGACATTATTTTCTCCTTCTGTCTTTCCTCTTCAGTCTTTATGCTGAGCTTTCAAGAAAGTAGCATCAGATTTGCAGCAAGCGCAATAGTGCAAGCAAGAAAAAACAGAGCAGCAGGACAGAGATTTCAGTTGACTCTRGAGGGAACGTTCCCAGTAACACAATGTTCGTGAGTGCCTCCAGCTGCAAAGGTACTTCTAAAATCTGAGTGGGTGCTAGATAGATACTTACATGATCTTATATTTCTTCTACCTTTCCTTTCCTTTTTCCTTGGGTTTATTCCTTTCCCTATTCTGCCAGTTACATCTAGTCTCATCTCTGGAACTTTAACAGAAGCGTTAGTGCTCTTTCCAGCAGTAGTTAAGGCTGGAAATTTCTTTTCCATTGTTATACTATAAGAAAAAATGTATCCTTCTTTTGGGAGGCGCATACATATGTATCTGGTGTTATAAAATCTACTTATAAGAAAGCACATACAGTGAAAAGCATGAATGTGACTAAACATTATCCTCATTTTGCTAAAGATAAAGCTGACAGTCTCCATTCAAAGTGYGTGGACCTGCTCAATGGCCTTTTTTGGTGCCATTAGAACAAGCAGAATATTGGTGCTCTTAAGGACAGGCCAAAAAATTCCAGGCTGTATTCCCCATCATTCATCAGTCTAAGTGATACAGAAATTGGCTAGATATTCTTCTGGGTCAGCCTTTCTTTATTTTACTATTCTGCTGTAGGGAGCACATGGCAGGTCAAAGTTTGCATAGGTCTATGGTGGATTTATTTGCTAGTGTATTTTAAGAAGAGCAGTCTGTTTATCATGTAGCTCTCCCCATAAGAGGCTTGCCTCCTAGCCTGCTGTGGGATTTGGGTGAAACAAAATTGCACTTGCAAAAGGCCAAGTGAAGTATAGCCTTGTAAACAGCATATTTTACTGCGTATCTAAGGATGCAGTAAAGCAGGCACTTAAGCTGGAGGCAACTGAAGCGCCGGAGCGAGGTCTTCCTCTCAGCAGCACAAGGCACCATGGCTAGAAGTGCTTTAAGGACTCTTGGCCTTCAAGGCCATTGCCACCACAGGGCCCTTCTTTGGCATTAACTGCAAACAGCTGGAGAAGCCAAGGTAGAGTGAGTGTTGCCTTGGGTGAGCTGCCTGAAGGAGAGTGCACCCTCACCCGTGCTGATCAGAGACCCACCCGAAGCAAAGCTGTACTGGGAAGAACTTACACTTGTATACAGTCCGCTTTAATTACGGCATAGCCATGTTATCTACCGCAAAGTACAGGTAGCATTAGCACAGCCTTAACGCCACCAGCACCACCACCTTGTCAGCCGAGCACGCCAGCATTCGAAGAGCAACAAGGTTCTGTTGTACTTCAGTTAGTTTTCTCCCCCACAAAGATTACAAAAGAAAGAGAGAGAGAGAAAAAAGCTCTTTATACACATAAGCATTCCCAGAGCTCAGACAGCAGGAGGACAGCTGCGTAAAACAACAGATAATGACACACAAAATGAGCTTATGGAGGTTCCAATTTTCCTATGATTTACACTGCTGGCACAACCTGAACAAGAAATTTTGTAAGTTTTCTTTGATGGGTACAACTCTGTGCTGCAGTGGGCACACTACTCATATGTTGCCACAGTAGAATCATAGGTTCAGTAAGGTTGGAAGGGACCTCTGGAGATCATCCAGTCCAACCCCTTTGCTCAAGCAGGGTCACCTAGAGCATGTCAGACAGGGTTGCATCCAGGTGGGCCTTGAAGATCTCCACAGAAGGAGACTCCACCACCTCTCTGGGCAACCTGTGCCAGTGCTCCATCACTCTCACAGGGAAGAAATTCCCCCTCATAGTCAGGCAGAACTTCCTGTGCTTCAATTTCTGCCCATTGCTTCTTGTCCTGTCACACAGGACAACTGAAAAGAGTTTGTCGCTGTCCCCTTGACACCCTCCCTTCAGGTAGTTGTACACATTGATAAGATCCCCCCTCAGTCTTCTCAGCCATTCTTTGCAGCCGTTCCTCATAGGGCAGGTGCTCCAGCCCTCTGATCATCTTCGTAGCCCTATGCTGGACTCTCTCCAGTAGCTCCATGTCTCTCTTGTCCTGGGGAGCCCAGAATTGAACACAGCACTTGAGATGAGGCCTCCCTAAGGCTGAGTAGAGGGGTAGGATCACCTCCCTCCACCTGCTGGCAACACTTCCCAATGCACCCCAGGAGACCATTGGCCTTCTTGGCCACAAGGGCACATTGCTGGCTTATGGTCAACTTGTCATCCACCTGCATTCCCAGGTCCTTCTCTGCAGAGCCGCTCTCCAGAAGGTCATCTTCTAGCTTGTACTGGTGCCTAAGGTTATTCTTCCCYAGGTGCAGGACTCTGTACTTGCCCTTGTTGAACCTCATGAGGTTCCTCTTCGCCCAGCTCTCCAGCCTGTCCAGGTCTCTCTGAATGGCAGCACAGCCSTCWGGTGTRTCAGCCACTCCTCCCAGCTTGGTATCATCAGCAAACTTGCAGAGGAGGCACTCTGTCCCCTCATCCAGGTCATTGATGAAGAAGTTGAACAGGATGGGACCCAGGACTGAGCCCTGGGGAATGCCACTAGCCACAGGCCTCCAACTAGACTCCACGCCTCTGATGACGACCCTCTGAGCTCTGCTTTTCAACCAGTTCTCCATCCTCCTCACTCTCCACTCGTCTAACCCACACTTCCTGAGGTGGCCTGTGAGGATGTTATGGGAGACAGTGTCAAAAGCCTTGCTGAAGTCAAGGTACACAACGTTCACTGCTCTTCCCTCATCTACCCAGCCAGTCGTTCCATCAGAGAAGGCTATCAGATTGGTTAAGCAGGATTTCCCCTTGGTGAATCCATGCTGGCTTCTCCTGATCACCTTCTTTTCCTCCATGTGTCTGGAGATGACGTCCAGAATGAGCTGTTCCATCACCTTTCCAGGGATGGAGGTGAGGCTGACCAGCCTATAGTTGCCTGGGTCCTCCTTCTTGCCCTTCTTGAAGACTKSAGTGACRYTGGSTTTCTTCCAGTCCTCAGGCACCTCTCCAGTTCTCCAGGACCTTTCAAAGATGATGGAGAGCAGCCTGGCAACAATGTCCGCCAGCTCCCTCAGTACCCGTGGGTGCATCCAACCTGAGCCCATGGATTTGTGGATATCTAGCCTGCCCAGAAGGTCTCTAATCCTATCCTCCTTAACCAAAGGAAAGTCTTCCCTTCTCCAGACTTTCTCTCTCACGTCCAGGCTGCAGGATTCCTGGGGGCTGCCCTTAGCAGTGAAGACTGAAGCAAAGAAGGCCTTCAGTAATTCTGCCTTCTCTGTATCCCCTGTCATCAGGGCCCCCGCCCCATTCAGCAGCAGGCCCACATTTTCCCTAGTCCTCCTCTTACTGCTGATGTATTTGAAGAAGCCCTTCCTGTTGTCCTTGACATCCCTTGCCAGACTCAATTCCAACTGGGCCTTAGCCTTCCTCGCAGCATCTCTACATACCCTGGCTGCATTCCTATAGTTCTCCCAAGTAGCCTGTCCCCTCTTCCACATTCTGTGTACTTTCTTCTTCTGTCTGAGTTTTGCCAAGAGCTCCTTGCTCACCCATGCAGGTCTCCTACTCCTTTTGCTGCACTTACTCATAGGGATGCACCGCTCTTGAGCTTGGAGGAAGTGATGTTTGAATACTAGCCAGCTCTCACAGACCCCCCTTCCCTCTAGGGCCTTAACCCATGAGATTCCACCAGTTAGGTCTCTGAGGAGCCCAAAGTCCGCTCTCCTGAAGTCCAGGGCTGCAATCCTGCTTGTTGCCTTACTTCTTTCCTGCAGGATCCTGAACTCCACCATCTCATGGTCACTGCAGCCAAGGCTACCTCTAACCTTCACATCTCCAACCAGTCCCTCTCTGTTGGGAAGGACAAGGGCCAGCAGGACACCCTTCCTCATAGGCTCCTCCACTACTTGTGACAAGAAGTTATCATCAGTGCACTGCAGGAGCCTCCTGGACTGCTTCTGCCTTGCTGTGTAGTCCYTCCAGCAGATGTCAGGGTGGTTGAAGTCCCCCATGAGAACCAGGGCCTGTGATCATGAGGCTACTGTCTATAGAAGGCCTCATCCACTACCTGTTCCTGGTCAGGTGGCCTGTGGTAGACACCCACAACAGTGCCCCCCATGTTGGCCTGCCCTTTGATCTTCACCCAAAAGCTCTCAACTGCCTCCTCCTCCTCCACCTCCAGGTAGAGCTCGATGCATTCCAGTTGCTCTCTCACATAAAGAGCAACTCCACCACCTTGTCTTCCTGGCCTGTCTCTCCTAAAAAGCACATAKCCATCCGTGGCAGCATTCCAGTCATGTGAGCTATCCCACCATGTCTCCATGACTGCAACGAGATCATGGCCCTGTGATCGCACACAGATCTCCAGCTCCTCCTGTTTGTTCCCCATGCTGCGTGCATTGGTGTACAGGCATTTCAGAGAGGTGGTCATGCCTGCAGGTTTCCCAGGAAGGGTGTACAGAAGTCCTCCATAGCCATGTCCCAAATGCACATCCCCAGCTGCATGCACCCGTTGGAGGACCCCAACCCAACTTGTGTTTTGTTGTCTACCCTGTCTCTATGACACCCTCCCACCCCCTTTCTACCTAGTTTAAAGCCCTCTTTACTAGGCTGGCCAACCTTTAGAGAGAGGCTGGCTCTTTAACATATCTTACCCCATGTGAGTAAGACATGTTAAAGAGCTGTATGGGTGAGAAGCCTTGATTTGGAAGGCATAGCAAAGAGAAAACAAAAATGGCACAACACCAAGTAAAAAGGGTAGAGATGGGAGAGGGAAAATGACTACTTCATGAAAAACTCTCCAACTAGGCTATGAAAACCAACAGAAGCTACTATTTCCCAGTGTCCATCTTTCCCTGCACCCCAGCCTGCTCCCTCCAATGGCCATGGTGCAGCARCGGAGGGCTCAACTGCCTGGCCCCAGTTGCAGCCCCCAGGTAAGGGGGAGCCTCCTGCCACAGGGCAAGGGCTGCTCTGAGATGCACAGCACTCTTCAGTCAGGGAAAACACCTGGAGAACAAGATGCAGCTAAGCAAGGGGGAAAAAAGGAGCAAGATGGCCAGGAGCAAACCTAAGCCACCAGAAAGGGTGGAGATCAGACCACTGCTAAGAGCAGGAGCAGCCTGCTCAGAGCAGCAGCAGGGTTTTCCCTGAGGAAAACATCAGGGCTGGCTGGAGGCATTTTGCAACCTAAGGAACTGAAGGAAGTGAAGCACAACATGAAACTAAAACCTGATCTGACAAGATAGCAAGGCAAGGGTGGAAAAAGATATGCTTATAAGTCTTTAAAACTCCTTTCTTTCTTCTCAACACATGAGCTTTCTCTATTTTTTAAAAAAAGCTCATTGTTCTAGTTCATAAGTAAATGAAGACTAGCCTTTACATTCAGGAATCCTCTTGGTGCTTTTCAGTCTATTGCCTTTGAAGAGAAAGCCCTCGGAGATCTTTTCAGCTAGACTGAAATCCTGTCACAGCATGGTTTAAATCAAGGAAGTCTTCCCATTTTTCCTTCATTTTTGTCAGCACAATTATTTGTACAAAACACTGTGCACACTTTTAAGGGACTTGAGATCAGGCAGGTTAGAAAAGCAAAAACAGGGTACCACGGGATTCATAAGTAATTCCAGCTTGGCAAGAGTTCTCTCCTTTTCCAGGATCGAGTATTTTTCTTTTGCTCTGGAGTTTTTAGTTTTGAGCATCATATTGCTATGGCCACTTAGGATTATAAAATGAACAACTGCTTTCAGAAATATTTCTGCTTCTGCCATGACCACTGGAGCACCCAGGCAGACTGACTGCTACCCAGGACAACAGCTTCCAGGGAGGTGTTGAAGGCAGAACACTAAACTTTAACAAATGAATGTGTTCCAACAGGCCACAAAGACTCTCTGAAACAAGATACAAGTTTAAATTTAAAGATGTCTCAGGTACAGAAATGCAAACCTTTTCACCCACTCCCCTTTGCAAATATAAAGGCACAGTACAGAGCATTTTTTTGGAAAGCGAAGACACAAATGCACCCTTTTCCTCCTCTTGCCCCAACTTCAATTGCTTCTGGTTTGAGCAGAAACAGCAAACTTCTGTTGAACACTGGCAGCTTTCTGGCATGACACACCTGAATAACACTGTCACCAAAATTAAAGGGATTGAATCATCTTTACAGCTCTTCAAAAGTCACACACTGCATGCAAAGAATTATGTTTCATTTTAATAAACTACTTCTCCAGGTCAGAGTCATGAAGCAAATCCTCTTGAAGATGTCATCAGCTGCAGTCGCAGCAAGTCCTCAAGTAGCTTGTGCTTTGCTACTTCAAAAAAAGTTCCTTTTTTGTTCAACTCTTCTTGCAGCAGATGAAGAAAAACCCTCTCTGTGACAGAAGCACATTTTAGCCACTTATTACTACAGACTTTTGTGAATGTGTATGCATTGCATTTGTCTGGCAGAGTTGACCAGAAGACATTTGCCCTCTTCCTAATCTGTTTTCCTGCTTATCAGCAATGGCCTGAAACAACAAAACCAACCTGACCGAGACTGGCCCTGCTTGGGAGGGAGGGTGAGGGGGGTGTTTGGTCAACACCATCTCCAGAGACCCCAGCCAGCCAAAGTTTTCCTACAATTTTAACACACAACCAGCCAGTTAGGTTCCAACTCAATGCAAGCACCACATTCACAGGCAGTATCTTCGCAGTAGCTTCAGGGTGTTACTGGGAATTATTAGCAAAAATAATGTCATTCATAGTTGCTATTGAATTTTCAGGCATTATTGTTGCCAGCCTCATTACTTCCTGAAAACATGCTGTGTTCAGCCATCAGCTTTCCTTTTTCAACCCTGGCCTTTTGGACCTCATGCTGTCCTGCAGTGACGGTTGGTACAGTGAACTGGACCTTTGGGGCTCATTTCTGTCAAATATCAGCTGTGCTCTATTGATTATTTGTCTTGGAAGGAGTTGCCATTTTGATGATTAGTGTGGGCCATTTTCTAACCACTGTCTAGAGGCAAAACAAACTGAACCCCCACTATGCCAAAACCATGACTATTTTTTCCTCCCTTCCTCCTCAATGCTGTCTTTCTGCATTGTTTTTCCTTCACTGACCAGGGGATATTTGTAGAAGTACAAACCTGAGCTTTTCAGCATGTTCTGCACTGCACTGAATTTCCTGCTGACTAACCTTGCAAAGCAATACTTGTTGCAGCAACACTTTTGATTCCTTTCAGCAGGGTGCTGTATTTCACCCCCTCAATACCATCTGTAGGAGCATCCTGAGGATCCACCAACATGCCAACAGCCTTTGCTTCATTCAGCCAAGGAAACAAAACTTGGCTGAYAGGTCTGCAGAAACCTCATCAGATGAACGTAGACATTAGCTCCAAAACAAGAACCTTTTACTAGAGTTCTGTTTACTGAATTTTCACCATTTCCCTACATGTTGCACAGCCTTGATCCAGCACGMATCTGCAGTGCTAGTAGCAGCTATGTGCTCTGGCTGAACTGCTTCATYAGATCACCGCTCACCCTGTCAGCTGCTGCTGCTGGAGCACCAGGATTTTCTCAGAGGCTTGAGCTGAGCTCATTCTCAAGACA
>NW_028186823.1:3119954-3159547 GCF_003343005.1 Rhea americana | reverse complement strand
AAAAAAAAAAGAAAAAGTACAAGCTACACTTCTATTGAGAGCCAGTCAACTGTTTAAGAAGCAGTTACAGGGAAGTATCTGAAAATCAGGGCCAAATTGGCCAAACTGCCCAAATTATTTCTGCTTCCTACTTTCTGACCACCCRATGTGTTTAACGCACAAACCAAAATAGAGGATGAGTATTTTTTGTTTTTCAATTTATGCTACTGCTTTGAGATCATTCCTGGACATCTTGGCAAATAAGACCACAGGGGTGCAATGCTGCTGAAGACCTATTTTCAACCAGAAAAACAGGCTGACTGAACACCATATGGCTACTGCTCAGAAGAATTATTGTATTATTTCTTTATATATATATATATTTTTTTTTTAAGAAATGCATGTCTGAGTTAAATTGCAGTTTCAATGACATCTGTTCACTCCATACCTTGCCAGGACCATCGCCATACACACAAGAGCGCATGACGCAAGTACAAGGACACCACAAGACTGAGACCTTCCAAAGGACCTACCAGCCTGCTCYTGACACTGCCCCATAGCAATTTGTAAACACAGCAGCAACCAGAGTGTAGCTCCTTCTCCTTCTGCCCAAATACTGTGGTATTCTCTACAATTCCTTCAAGTGACAGCTTTTTAGGATTGAGTGATATTTCACACAGGTTAYCATTTCTCATTACTGAGAGATCAGCACTACTTGTCTGCACTTTCTAGTCAGGATCCCCAGTAGCACAGTATTTTGGTGGTACATACAATTCTTCCCAAGTTGCAGGCAGGAAAGAGGCAAGGACAAAAGGCAGTGACTTACCCAAGGGGATCCTCATGCAGAGCAAGGCTAGACACAGCAGAATTAGTTCCCAACTGCATGTCCTAAACACAGGCTCTTCCCTTTTTGTTCCTGTCCTTTATAATCCTGCTCTCTAGCTGCCTTCCCTTGGAGATATGCCAGTTCCCTTGGCATATCACAGCTTCTTCAGCCCTTATCTCTGCAGAAACCCTGATTCATTCCCTTTCCTGGAGTTTCCTTATCAGAGAGCAAGAAAGCCACTTGTTCCCAGGCTGCCTTCTGCTTTCTATACTGAYATTATTTATTCACAGATTTGCCATCTTCATTCACTGTGTTATGCTCCCACAGGTGACAGCAAAGCCGGTGCAGGTTCAGTTCACTTTCTTCCTGGTCCCAGGGACACCTCTGCAGATAGCATCTCTTTTAACTGCTTTCAACTTGCAGCCTATGCTCACAGTTCAGCACAGGTCCTGTGCTGCTCTTCCTCTCAGTCCTTCTTAATACTTCCAATTCGTATTGCTCCAACATGTCTGAACACCAGTCACTGATCGGAACTYGAGGTAGGGTTAAACACAGCTGAAACAATCCCTAGATAAAGTATAAGACTCAGGAACACACACAGACAGGTAAAAGAAAGCAGTGGGGACACTGGCAGTCTCGGTGTACCACCTACCCAAGGGAGACAACTGGGTAGCAGGTATTAACAGAATCAGTGGAACACAGTGTAAACAGAAGTACCAAACCAATAAGCATGCCAGGGCTTACAATTTACCTAAGCAACAGACTGAAAAAAAGGGATGAAAACGGGGGGGGGAGGGGTATCACCTCATAAAAAAGGGTATCAGTCTGGTAAGAGGAAAGGGGAGAAGTGAGCCTGTGCTCAACCAGGATGATTAAGGCAATGTGCATTCTATGCTTTGTGTCTTCCAAACTATCCAGTTTCAGGCTGCAAAACCCACAGAGTCCTGGGTGTCACAGTACGGTTTGTTTTCCCTCTTTAAGCTTTACAAAAAAGTAATTAAAAAAAAATCTGTGCCCATGCCAAAGGCAAAAAGAGGGAAAGAAAAAGAATTCTGGAAGAAAATCCTCCTTTAGCATAAGAATTTTTGAGCATGTTTGTATGAAGTTTGCATTTGAAGTTTCAACCAGTGYTTTTAGAAAATACTAGAAGCCCAATATAAACTCGTGAAAGTAACTTCTACAGAAAATGTTCAGATGAATGCTGATCCCCCATGAAACTCTGTTTGGATTTCAGTTTACACAAAAGCAATCTAGGATGTAGACTGAACAGATAGGCTTATATTCAAAACACATCTATTGAGCTCACGGCACCCAATTTTCACATCTTCTTTCTGGAASAGCAAGATTTACCTGTGGTCCTATCAGGTAAGCTCAGAAGTTGCATGCTGCCTAGCTGCAAACTGAGGTTCTGAGAAACGGAGAACCAGCAGACCTCTTGGTGCAACTGCAYTTCCTGAACAGAGCCAAGTATCAACTCTGTTGGTGATAGAAGTGATAGTGTTTTCTTAGATCAACACTGACCAGTCTTTCCCTGCAGATGTTGAAACAAAATCTTGCATTACCTTCTCAGGGAGTAATGAAGAAGGGGCAACTTAGGTTGAATCAAGCTGAGAGGTGAAACTGCTATACCAATTACCATCGAAAGGGCGATCAAATCTTAGCACAATACCACAACCTACACTCGTGTTTTCTTTCCAAATCAATCATGTAACTTGAAAAAAGTTTATTTAAAACTTGCTTGGATTTTCCATGAAATAGCCTATATAAGTCAATAGAGGCTGAAGTGCATAAGTCTGTATCTATATTATCCTGATTTTTTTTTTCAGTATCTGTATGACACAATGAGATAACCATCTCCTTCTACCATGCCCACTGCTGGATCTTGCTTTGTCTGTCCATCTCCTGGCAAAGTGACACGGCAAAGAGGTGGTGAGGTCCATTCTCTGTCCTCCAATGTAACTGCTAGCTTTAATCACAGAAAGGATTACTTTAGTTACACAGAGGCAGATCAAGATTTTCCACATCAAGAATGGCAGTAGCTGCTTCCACCTGAATCTAAAAACCCCAAACTCAGTCAGAAAACAGGTAAATAGAAAGTAAAAACTTTCTAAAAGTAAAATTGGCTGATGTTTAAGAATAAGAACACTTATTTCCATTATTACCCTGTAATTCCTTAATTTAGCCCTTTCATTTGACAACCTCTGTCAGTCACCCAAATGAACTCTACTTATCGTAAAGAAAGTTATTTATTCTTCCATTTAGCCAGTCACATCCCAGGGTTTATCTATCTAGAAATGAGTGACAGAAATTTAATTAAAAGATTTTTTTTATTAAAAATCAACATATTTATACATTTGTACATTCCACATACTGCTGTATATGTTCACCAACATAACCATTAAGCCAGAAAGCATTAACAGTAAAGATTTCCATTTGAACTAACTTACTGCAGTGGAGCTTCAGTTGCATAATCAGTCACACATTATGTCATTAACCTTTATTTTTTTTCTCCTTTTCTCTTTAAAAGTAGCAGCACATTTAATAATCAGTGTTGACAAGGCATAAGCCCTAAAGTGTTCTAAAGCAGGAGAAATATTATTAATTAGTAAATACAGGCAACAGGAGAACAGCTTGATGAAAATGTATTAGTTAACTGCCTGTAGTATTATAAACAGTAGGATGTAATAAAAGACTTAGATCTACACTGAATAAGAGAGAAGCAAATTGGGAAGAGTAATAAAAATTACTTAGTACAATTGTATAAAACAGTATTTCTTAAAGTCATTGAGGACAAGAATCCTGCAAAAAACTTTTTTTTTTTAATAAAGATTAAATAGAGTCAGGATAATGCTTGTGTGTTYAAATACTTAATAAAAGTTTCAGAAAACATATCCATATTCTACCCTACCACCTTTCTATAGCTGCAGATATTAGACTTTCACATTGTTCGTGTAATAAAGTGACATCTTATTGAACAGAGACAGATGGGCCTGAGGAGTCCATCCAGAATTCAAGATTTGCACCCATGTCAATTAAACGATTAAAAAAAAAGTGACATTAACCAGATAACACAAGTTGGAAGGTACTTTTGCAGGTTGGGAGTAGCAGGCAGTAAAGAGAGAATTTCAGTGTAGCCAGGATTTTTGTGCCAAACTTAAGCCACCACAGTACAGGCTGTCTGAAGAAGTCAGTTTATAGATACATACTGTATACTTTCTCTAACAAAGTCATGAGAAAATAGCAATTTTTTACAATCGTCATGCTTGTAATGTTACTGACATGATGCTCATCTCTTTAAATCAGAGAAAGATCCAACAAACTACTGCCATACTCTTAGAGCCGTTTATCTTAATTTGAACAGAGGCAGATTCTGATAAGCAATGTCCGTCATATTTTTCTTCCCTTTTTGCCTTAGAGGAAAATACTGCACAACATAAACACATTATAGATAATTTTTATGACAGGAAGAATGGAGATGGGAAAGGGGGGGCAGAAAGGGGTTTAACCTGCACTTTCTGCACCTATTGGCCACCATAACACAGAATGGCCAAAGACGACAGTTGCACAATTTCTGTAATCAGAAGTTACAAGTTAAGTAAACATCTCTCAACATTTGCAAATGTGATGTGAGAGACTAACTTCATCTGTTACATCTTAAATCACAGATATTCTGTCACATTAAAAAACCCAAACAAAAACACCTCCACTGCAGTACCATTTCAGTTTCCAAACTCTAGGCAACAAAGGTGAGGGTGCTCACTGGAAGAAAAGCTTAGCGAGACGAACTAAATGGCACAAAAGATTCATGAAATCACTACAGCAAAAGCTAAATTAAGAAGAAATACTCTCATTGAACCTTTTCCCCAAAGCCATGTCCAAAACAACACATCCTAACCAGAGAGAAAAAGACTGCATATCAAGCTTTAAACTCCCAGAGCACGATTCCACTTCATTTCAAAGCTTAGAACATGATCAAAGAAGTATTCCTCCTTTCCTGCYTCACCTCCTTCCTGAATCCAGTCAGCAATTAATAATTAGATTATCATTCTGTTACTACAACTGTAGGCATATCAGAACAACTTACCTAAGCAGCAATGCTGGCCCAGGACTGCAGGCACACAAAACATGAATTAGCAAAATGACAGTTTAAGGGGAGGAGGAAAAAATGGCAAAAAAATGTAATGTAGAACCCTTCCATAAGGTTTCTGATGATAAAATAAAGGCCACCACGCACACTGATGTGGGCAGCCACCTCCTCCTGTGGAGTCTGATCATAGCTATAAACACACTGGAGTTGCCCCTTCACTGCCCCCTCTCTGGCAAGTGTCCTACCCACCTGGCTGCTCTTGCTCTACCAGTTCTTCACTTTTTCATTTTATTACTGCAGGCTTTTCATATGAATTCATCCAAATGAGTTCTAGTACAAAACTTAAAAAATAGGTAAAAATGTATGAATTAAGTGTTAGTATTTGTTTTTTAAACCACATTTCTGGAGGGTGTAAAATAGTTAGATCCCTAAACTTAAACATTAATTACCCTTTAGGACATCTATGATTGCAAATGTGCTACTTTATTCCGATTTCTGTATTTGTTCTGTATGTATAATTAGATACGAGTTATAGCTGCATTTTAGCTGAAATACTTATTTAGAGAACATCAAATATTAATGCCACACCTTCTTACACARTAACAGTTTAAAACCTTACCTTGTAGTCTGGAATGATATGAGCGCTATTCAGCTGCAGTACTAGTTGACAAGTTCACCACTACCTAGTGGCTAGAACTAGCCTTAACCATGGATAATGATGTTTGTTTTATTATGTCCTTATCAAATAGAAACAAAGGGTATGCTGAGGATGTTTGCAGCAAAAGAAAATATTTTCTATGAACTGCATGCTACTATACACAAAAGGTTTATCAGATCTTTGTAAAGTCAACTTCTCTCTATCAGTCAATATTTTGAGTATAGGGAACTGTAATTTCTCTACTTCATCATTGCTGTTTGAATACAATGTTTAAAAGCCAGAAACACAGACAGAAGATTCTGTTCATATCAGCGTAACACAGGAGAATCACTCATGCCAGAATTCAGTCAAAAATGTCCACAGATGTCCTCTTTTTTGGAGCTCTTTTTACTAAACATAGCTCACATCTTAGTAGAAAGTGCTAACACTCCTTACTTCAACTTTCCTACCCTGCACAATTGCTCTAATATCACACTCAGGAAGGAAGGAAAGATCCAAAGAACTTTTGTTTCCAAGACAAAGATATGGATTGTTTTTTTTCCTGGATGCCATCTGGTTGCTTCTTCCTGGATGCAACACTAAGTTTACAAGGCTGTTTCATGAGCCAGCCTTTCTGTAACAGGAGACCTATGCTGAGATTGCATCTAGAAGATACTGGGCAGCTATCCCATTTTGCTGAAAGTCTGAACTCCAATTTGTAATGCTAAAACAGCAAGCAGCCATACTGAATCTTTGAACTGTGTGTGTTGTTCAGTAAGCTTGACATTTATTACAGCGTTACAGAATTAAGAGAAATACTTTGACTTTTCAATACTCAAGTTTAATTAAAAATCTTTGTTTCTAAACCTCTCTTGTGGGAAACTGCCTCTTTTAAACTAATTGCTGTAAAAACAGTTAAATAGCATCTTGAATACTTATCAGGGCAGTAAATAAGTGATTTTGCTGTTGTTGAGAAGTATGTTATTAATAATTTTCAGTAAAATACACTAAATGCAGTAACACTGTAGTGCACCTTTGCAGTCTTCCCAATTAATTTTTCTCTTTCTGGGATTTTGATTGCACAAAGTTATCCACAAGTACTAATATCTACTCTTGTGGAGTTCCAGTCTGTTAAGTTATGTTATAGCAAACATTTGTCACAACCTGTACACTTACATATCAGCTACATCTTTATCCACCAAGAAAATTCTATAAGATCAGTTTATTCAACTGTATGTACAGTATCTTTGCATATTAATAAATAAATCAATATTAAAGTCTTTCCCCCATATAAAAGTGACTATAGTCTGACCAGACACTCTGACTTCATTTCTCTTTCAAGCACACCTGTGACTGAGACTATCAGTTCCCACTGAGTTTTTTTACATTAACTGTAAGAGTAGAAATCTAACAGACCAGTGCTTAAGTTTGTTAAATCCTATACAGCAGAGGAGAGGGRGAGGAAAAAAAAACACCCTAAAAAGTGCAAAAGCCAACAATTTGTAGAGCAAAGAACAAGTTCATAATATGATCCCCGGGAAGAGAATCTAGCCCAAAGGAGGACATGTTGCAGCCAGCATTGTAACCAGCACACATTTTTGTCTTGATAATAAGCTGCATTATGCCAGTTTTGTCATATAACATTCCAAGAATTTCAATTCCCATAGATGTCATCTCCACCTCTATAAATTTATCAACACCACRTTCAGTGCAAAGTGACATTTCTTAAAATAGCTGTTTGCCTTATCTCCCTAACGTTCATCTTTACTGTGAAGAAATGGCTCATTTTCTTTAATTGTTTATTACTATATACAAAAGAGCCTGTATTTGAATCTCTCCATTTCTGGTAGTGAATTTTCTTTTATCTACATTCATTAGAAAACAAGGTAAGTGGCCAGATTTCATATTTACTAGAGTCTTCCCATTAACCCAAGGGCTACCTGTTCAACTTGATTTATACCTAAAGTAGCTGCACATTGTTCTTTTTCCAGCCCACTTCCAATGGTGTAAAAGTCATGGGACCTGAAACATATTTCAAGTTTGATTGCTGGATTTGGAAGAGTGATGAGTCACGTTTGACTTCAGATGTCTGTCTGCAGCACAGTGTGTGTGGACCATACCCCCATTTGGGTATCTCACAAATACAGGCTCACAGAAGGGATTTTGGCACACCTGACAGACCTTTTTATCTGAAAGAACCACCGGAGTTCCTTTTTGTTTAACCTAAAAAGAAGAAGAATCCAAATATGAATATAGCAAGAAAGGAAGGGAAATTAGGAGGTAGTACAAGAAGATTTAATTGATACCACAGGTATAAGCTATTTCAGCTCCATCAACTGGACAAACGTGGTCAGTGATTGAAGTCATAGGAAAAGACTGTTTGAACTATTTAATTTGAATTCCACTTCCACATTCATACTAGTTTCCTTTGCTCCCTCTTAAGTACTGGGTTTTGTTGGTGGTGTGTGGTGTATGTGTTCACACACTGTGCAACTCAAAATCTGATGCAGCTTCCCAAACAAGAGCATGTGACAAATCCACAGAAAACTGAGCATTAATACATTCTTATCCCAGAATGATTCTGCAAGTTAAACTGTCATTTGAATTAAATAAATTTAAGAATTCACTAGGAGCTYTAAGCAACACAGCTCCAGCTAGAAGGAGAGTGCTTCGCAAGTGAATTTACTACTTTCAAAAGCTATTAGGGTAAGCTTGAATTTATGCCAGGTGCTGTGCAAATTTATCTGCAAATTCTGACAAGTCTCAATCCTACAAAATACTAGTTCAAGTCTGTTAAAATTTATGCAAGAGCTTCATTAATCTGGAAACCTTAGATTTATTTTCATCCAGTTCAGAAGTTCACAGAGTTGGTTTCTATTTTAAGGAATCCTTTTATTTTATAGGGAAAGTGTAAAATTTTGAAGTTTGAATTGAGCTGTCATAGTAATAATAGTGGCAATTAATAAAACTGCCTGGGACCTGAAGAGACAACTTTATCCTCTTATTTCAAATATCATCTGATCACAGTYGAGTGCATTTAAACAGAAAATTTAAAAAATCCTCCATTAAAATAAATAAAACAAAACAYCAACCTACCTTCTCGTGTTTGTAGATTAAATTTTCAGCTTGTGCTAATCCAAGTGCAATCTGAGTCATTCTTTCTGTATGAATGCTTTGCCTCACTGCTCCAGCCAGGAATGGGGAGAGGAGCTGTACTGACCAGCTGTCAGGCACTAGCTGCAAAACTAGAGCTGCATCAAATTCAGCAGCATTGTTATTCAAGAGATCCACAGCAGCCATAACTACTGCACAGTCTGCAGTGCCTGTATTTAGATATACTGACAGCAGCATATGGAAAAGCCTCCGTCTGTACTGCAAATCTCTATTCTCAGAGTTCCATATACAGTATTCYTCAGCAGCACCGAAGTCCTTTAACTCATGGACCAAGATATGCAAAGCTTTCTCATGTTCTTCTAGTTTTCCATATAAAATTGCACTTTCCATATGAAGATCTGTGCCCCGGATTTTATCTGTTAAGAAAAAAACAATACAATGTTCTGCTCAGTGGAGGAAAACATTACTCCCTTCCCAGAGTCAATGCAAACACACACCTAGAGCTCAATTCCCATTAACTTTGGAGAGTTCTTGGCAGCTATATATAGGACAGATAAAAGTAGTTTTCAGGATTGTGGGGGGAGGCAGTTGTCAACAACCAAGACAGATCCACAAATCCTTGAAAATTAATTCTTTAATGCTTGGCTATAGTTCACTTTATTTGAGAAACAGACTGCTTAATAAGAACTTTTAACTCTTCCATTTGCAAAGACTGTCACAAGTTACATGCTGAATGTAACAGCTTATATTTTTTTTTTGTATGATGATATTTCTTCTAGCTACCTATAGCATTGTGTGATTGGTGCAGTGGCAAACATACTATTCTAACTCATTAAATGTGTTAGTTCAAAGACAATGGAAACAGAAATGCCTTCTCCATTAACTTATGTATATTTGAAATGAGAGTAAGCCTACTGCCCTACACAGCTAGAAACCTTGAATCTTTTAGTTTTCTATCCTTATGAAGACTTTATTCAGCTTTCTGCTGGAAGTGATATATAGTTTTTATAACAGAGAAAACACATCTTACCCAAAATAAAGTGAATTCTATAGAGATCAGATTTCTGAAGAAGACTGCGTAGTTTAAACAACAGTTCAGTTGTTTCTGTACAATTATCTGATGCCACAGTTTTTAACTGAAGTATTGCTTCCAAATACAAGACAGCTAGATGGGTATGGTACTTCTCCTTCTACAGATAAAAATAGCAATGTTAACTCAGTTTACAGAGAAAACCTCTATAATAACCTATAACCACCAATAATACTTTGATGAATACATACATAGTTGCACAGAAATGTGTTTTAATTCATTTCCTTAGTTTGTTGAATCAGAAAAATCTTCTGTTCATGCCAACTGACAAATTATTCAAATAAGCAGCAYAAGACAAGTGTTCTGGGTTCTCTGTATTTCTATCTTAATTCTATAGATTTTTCTGAAATACAGATATGAAAGAAAATCTTTGTCCTAAACCATTCTTTGCCTTAAATAAAACAAGCGCTGTAAGTAGATTTTCTTGCAMAGAAGTTTTCCTTTGATGTTCAGCTAATGAAAGTCAAAGCTGTAAAATCTCTCCCCTCTGGAACACAAGTATAAASTATGCTGTGCCCTCATGTTTATTTCCCTTGTAAAATGAATAATTTCAATCTAATTCATTCTTCTCCATATTCAAGTGTGTTTTGACTTCCGCAATATATTTTGCGTAAGCCACCAGTAGTAGACAGACACTCTGAAAGTGTATCAGCAATTTACATATTAGCATAATGCTTTTTGCATTATTCACTATCACATATTAAGCAAAACAAGTTCATAATTTGATTACTGTTTGAAACATTCTCACTAAAGCATTCACAATAATCTAGCACTTTCTGAAGAGATCAGTTTAGAATCCAGCCTTTACCAGCAGGTAGAATCAACTTAATTATGCATCCGTTTTGTTAGACATATTCTRAAGACACTGTTTAACTAGTAGTATTCATTTGCAAATATTTCTGACATTAGAAACTAGCATTATTATTGGTCATGGTGCCATATACCAGAAACTCGAAAATATTTACTGCATTATTATTATACATTTGAAAAAACAATAAAAAGAAACCATTTATCTAGCACACACATTTCAAGGATGTAGCCAGGGAAATGGTCATCAGATCTGCTGAATTCTTTCAATATTAATTTCTTTGCTTTATTCACAGGTTAAAGTCATTTCTCCTGAGCTTAAAGCATCTCGTATCCAAGTCCYAAAACATTTTGTTTCTTCTATGTTATGCTTTACATATTGATAAAATCCAAGGGTAGAATACACTGGTGCCTATGAACAATGAACATATTTTTTGGACATTCAACTTCTGGAGTGGTTTGGAATTCTACAACATAAGAGGTACATGTCTTAATACTGTCATTTCTTCTTTGAATCTCTCCAGGACAGAATGACAAATCTACTTGGAAAAGACTGAATTAGCGATGTTAGTGTGTTACTGCCACACTGCAACAAGATTAGCAAWTTTTCAACCATCTTTCCATGGCTTTACCAGAGATCAAAAAATCAAGATTTTTAGAACAATAAATCGTTAGTCCTGTTATCTAGTGTGAGAAGCTACTGCATAAAATCTCAGGTGTTCTGAAACAGCTAACATTTAAAAATGTTTTCTAGAAATCAATATGCAGTCAATTATGATAGACCAAATACATTTTTAGGTTTCRTCTTTCCCTGTGTAGTTTGTAGGTGACCTAGGAAGTTTTGTGTTAATCAACCTCCTATTAAGGATTTACAGTTCTTAAGTGAATGTCCTACTAAGTAACAAAGCATCCCAGAGAAATTGACCTAAAAGTCTTAAACCACAGACTTAAACCTCACCAGTGAGGCAGAAAAACATGCAATAGTGACATGGAAGAACTCAGAGGAGGTAAGAAACTGTCTTACTATCATTTTCAAGTTGAAAAGTTAGTAATAGAATGTATTCTCAACTCCTGATTTTGTATTTTAATCTCAAAATCACTTCTTCCTTATTTGGAGCGTATCTGAAAGTCTTCAAATTAGAAGTAACTTCTTCTAGACATTGGCTTGTGTTTTTTTTTTGGTATTCTTGGAGGACTTACCTCTATTTTTCTTTCTAACACTAGATGTTCTAGATATTTAACAAGTGACTTAGGATATTTCTTAAGGCTACTGATGATATCATCTGGATTAATGTTGTTTTTTTCCTGCTCTTCCAAAGGCCTTTTAGTGAAAATCTGTACTCCAACCTAGAAAGAGTTAAATGCATTTAGGAAGTCAATGGCAATCCTTTTATTTTAAATAGCTACATAATGGCATTATCAGATTAGTTAGTACATTATTGAGAAAGACAAACAATGCAACCCCCCCCACCAAGATTACACCACTTGGTGCTTACTGTGATTTCACCTATCCCCACCCTCATTTCCTCAATCTGTAAGCCATACAACAGCCTATAAACCTTCTGTCAGGCAAAACTTCTACCTGTCTCAAGTGAGATGATCTACATAACAGCAGACAAAGATACTTGAGTCCTTTGCAGGAAGGAAGCATAAGTRAAAAAAAAAAAAAAAAAAACAGAATGCTAACAGCCTTAGCTCTTTGTGCATGCCACCACATTTGASAGACTTCTTTAGTGACCAAAACCAAGATTAAATCTCATCATTAACATATGATGACTGTGCTTTAAGTTAATATAAGTCATGTAGTGACAAGTTCCAGTAGCAGACACACTGTCTGCTACAACATAAAGCAATCCATTGGCATTTAACTTGGCACAAAACACTAATAGATATTACAAAATTGTATTTTAAATTTTGGTGGAATTAATATAATTAGTATAATTCTTGTTCTGAGGTGTTTCTTGAACAAGGCTATGTTACTTCCTAGTTACCGAGTTGCCTTTACTGCTGCTGTTTCTTTTAAAAGGATTTCAGTAATATAACCCATTAGGTTAACTTTTTTTTTTTTTTTTTTTAAGTTCTAAAAAGTATGATTAATATGAAGAAAAGCAAAAGGCACGCTGTATCTTTCATTGCTCAGAAAGACTTAAAACTGTTCTCAGAAGGAAAAGTGGCAATTACCACTAGCACATAAATTAACAGGAATTTAAAAGAATTAAGAAACTTGGCTGTTTACTTCAGTCAGTTACTATTTAATGACTACTAAATATTCTTCAAAAATGGTCTGATTAGCTAACAATGATACAAACGTTACTGAACACCCAAACAGTGTTTCAGACACAGTACTTTATATTTGTGATATTCTGGGAAGAAACATATCAATTACAAACCTCTTCATTTTTCTGTAAAACCCATTCAGAGTATTTCCACACTAGATCTTGGTCTGAGCAGAAAGTAAGGAAGTCCACTATGTATTCATAGAGATCTGAAYGTGTAGAGTCTTCAATGTCTCCATTAACTATTTTAACCCATAACTGCAACAAAAAAGCAGAGATTCAAGTGTACATAGRTATCATGCTTAAAACATTTATCAAGTCTTTAACTCAAAATGTATATAGTCTACTACTACTACACTTAGTGTTAGCCACTTGTACTTGTGGAATTAGGCAATCTGCATTCCTACAGGCTATTCCAGGAATCTCACTGTCATTAAATTCACACCACGTCTCCATTACAGGGTTTTCTTGTATGTGCCATATTCAGCTAATTCTCATATTGACAGCGACTGCCAGAACACTTCAAGAGGAGGTACAYTAATTGCAAAGAAAGCTTTTGATAATATTCCTTCAATGTACAGTCTACTTTTTTGTTTTCCGAATGCACAAACTTAAGGAAATAATRCAAAGATAACTTTAAAGAGCAAGAATTATGCTTATTCTGACTGAAGAATTTTAAAGACACTATAAGAAAGTATTTATTTTTATGTAAATCATAATTGGAATTGAAAGGTGATACACCTAACAGACCAGTTTAGCAGTRAACAGGTTCCTGAAAAAAGCATACCTTACATGTGACAAATATATACTTTTTTTTCCCCCCTCTTAGACCTTTGTTTTCTTACTGTCTTGTTTCTGCCGAGGAAATCACTGCTTACAAACTGACTTTAATGCATTTGACAAAGTAATTGTGATAACCATATTCCAAAAGTCACATAGTAACATAAACTACTAAAGGTATTTCATATCTTCTGAGATATACATGCTCTTAATCAGTAAAAATTTTAATAATTTTTTCTAGATTATTTTTCAGACAGGACTAAAAGTTACTTTTGCAGTCTACAGACTACTGCTGGTCTAAGTGACTAGTGGCACCAGAAGGGAGATGGACCCTAAAAGGATTACAGAGCTAGCTGAAACCCACAAATCTTGCCAACTGTGTGCACCTGAGCCAGAGTAGGAAGCAACTCCCAACTGCTATCAGTGCCTGCCATGGGATTTTAGTACTGTTGTTGTGCGTATACAGACCAACCAGCACAGGATATGTTTTGATGTCTCCTCCAAAACCATCATAAATGGTCTTTTGATTATTTTAGTGCTTCTGTATATATTTAAAGAATATAAACATATGTTCAGGCATGCAAAGTTCTGCCTAGAAAATAGCATAAAAGCATCTAAGTTTTTATCTTCAGTAAGCTCTTCATGTTTTTCATATCTAGCCCATCAGTTTACTCAAGGAAGTTTTAGCATAAGTTTCTCTTTCCTACATACACGTATCACCCTTCAAGTAGACAAAACTAGCGCTTTAGAGATCYTAATCGCAGGGAGATAACCTGATATTTTGGGACAACACTAAGCTTTATTCTAACCTGAAGTGCTGCAGCATCCTGACCATTGTAGTGATACAGGAGACCAAGGGCAAAATACCTGTATAGAAAAAAAGTAATAGTTAAAACTTCTAGATCTTTCCTAACAATTCCATAATGGTTCAAATAGCACAGATTATAGCAAATAGTTGGCTATGGTGAAATTTTTAGGTGATGTGWAAATTCTCATGTGCACATTTTAACAAGCAACTGTAGGCTCATTTTTATACTCAAAGGAGAGAAGTTCTGTCCCAGAAGTGTATCCATCTGGTCCTCCTTTCTCTAGAGGCAGACTACAGTTACTATTTCTAACTTAGACATTTAGAAGTATGTGTCAAATGAGATGACCCTCATGCTGTTTTTTTTATTTTAGGTACAGACTTGATGGCACAGTCCCCCCAAACAAATTTTCTTTCAGTAGAAAATCAGCTATCATTGAATCAAATTTTTATGATGCTTTCATTTAAAACTGTCATTTCTATTAAAAACAGTTTTTTTTTTAATGCAGCATGAAACAGTCAGGCAAGGAATAGCTTTCTCCCATGTCACAAGAGTTCTTTGTATGCTATAATGTTAACATTAAGTTCTATGATGGTTATAGTCATAAAATTATGTTCTACCATTCCTATTTATTACAAAGTTTGCCATAAAAAACAAACATACCAGGAGAATTCTACAGTAGTTTCACTTTTCAGATGTTTTGTAAATCTAATCACAACATGTGAAAGAGATGTACATATTTTTTTTCCCCTCTTAGAACTCTCACCACTCTAGTTACCATCACTGCACCATAGAGCTTAAAGATAAAAGAAATCCTATACAGGCACTGAGATACTATGTATGACTGAAGTTCGTATTTAACACATTTACTTTCTAGCATTCCCTGTTTAACGACTAGCTACCAATTCTCCACCTGCTGGTATTTCCATATTGAAGTTCTTTGCACTCATCTAAAGTATTATCCTTACAGTGAATCAGTATGGGCACACTGGAGTCCGTAATTCAAAAGTAATACTTCTTTCACTGAATAAGCTACCAGCATTTTAAAGCTACTAGTTAGTCAATAGCTTCTACCTGAAGTAGTGCATGTATTAAAGCATCTTTTCATTCAAAGACATCAACAGAAATGTACCACTACTACATCCCRTTTTCAAACACAAATGGATTGCCTTATTTTTTTTCCAAATCTCTATTAAACTTTTATTTCTGTGTTAGACACTGAGACCTTTGGAAGAAACTTGGTATTTAGCAGTGTAGGCCAGAATACTTCTTCACCTCAGTGTGTCAACTAATAACTTTTCCCCCATAGTTTTTAAATGCTGACAAGTCTCTTYTGTACCCAACATCAGAGAAGACACAAGAACTTAAACTTACTGCTCCAGCAGTCAAGAGCGTTTAAGACAGACAAACATCTTTTCATTTGTCTCAAAACTGCAATATTCAAGAAATTCACTCACTTTTTGTGTTTTTCCAGCCAGGCAGCACTATCTGTTAAAAGACAAAAATTCTCAGAAACTAGCAGATCCAGAAGACTTTCATGATTTGCCTCTGCATATAACTTCAGTAAAGCTGTGTCAATATCTTCCTTGTAGCCATTTGCAACATCAGTGCTGCGGACTTCATTTAAGTAACTCATGAGGAATCGTTTGCATTTTGTCATCTTCTCCTGGTCCCCTTGTGTCAGCTGGTTTAGGTCAGCATACTCATGCAGAGGGGGATGAGACCGTATAAATGAAGAGGAAGTAGGCAACAGGAAGGGGTAGAGAGAGATCAGCTCCCGGACATCAAGCTGGCCGCTTCTGCAATTACAGTGTCAAACTAGATGAAGCAAAAAAGAAAGAAAAAGTATACATAGGCACAAAAAAATAACATACTGGGAATGTGTGCACATATGCTTAGAGTCAGTAACAAGCTGTCAGCTTCCAAAAGTTACTGCCTTCTACTCTGGAGAAAGTATCTTTAGAAATGGCAAAAAAAAAAAAAAAAAAAGGTGTGTTCCATCCAAACTCATTTACCATTTTTTTTCCTCCTCCAGATGAGGAGAGCTCTGAGATTTAGGAAACTGGACAGCCCTTTGCCTTTAAGTTACTAGTCTGTCTACCCCAGGTAAGTAGACAATATGACATCCCACAGCTGTTCAGTGATCTATACAAAAAACAGCTGAATAGCCTTAGTGCAGTTCCTAGCATAAGGAAGTCCAGGACAGTGCTAGGGGAGCTAGTTTTCTGGTTGAGGCAAAGAACTGGATACAGTGAACCCTTCCAGGCAAACCACAAAGATTGTGTAAGTAATTCTGCAGAAAACAGAAACTTTCTGCAGAAAACAGAAGCTTACGGAATATTTGGGTGATGAAAACGTTTTTCCCAATTCTGAAATGCACCAAATTTCTCCTTCAACTCACTTGTTAAGAAGGTTCTGAATATGACCTGTTATTGTATATCAATATGACCTGTTACAATTGATTATGCATTCACCTAACCAATAAGTAGTAGTATCATACAGACATAGCTGTCAGGTATATACTGATGTCAGATATTAGAGTGGTTTTTCTCTTCACATGTGAATGGCATCTGTATTTTACCTAAGAAAAAGTTGATACCTATATTACAGAAAACACTCTCTTAGCCTGAATGGAAGCATTTGTAGAGTGTGGTTTGGGACAGAAAAAAAAAAGAAAAAAAACAATACACATCTTGAAACCTTCAGGGTACCTAAAGAGGCATGGAACATTTGCTGGCTTGCATTCTACAATACCAGTCTCTCAGCTTGCACACAGGCAAGTTCAAACTACCAATACTCATGTGAAGCAGATCGAATGCTGTAAATTCAGCACTTGTAAATAAAGCACTAAATTCAAAAGACTTTATGAAGTCAGTCTTACTGATGGGATAAGTGTATTTGCTCCATTTTGTTTTCCATTTACTAAGTTTATTCTCAACTTACTCTCCTTACCCAAGAGAATCCAAGTACAGGCCTAAAAGAGCAGAATAAGTAAGGCAACAACTCATAATACTTTTTCCCACTTCTGTTCTGTCTTTCATTGTGTAGATGTCACTGGAACACTAATTTAATTAAGCAGATCAAATACAGCTACTGAAAATTTCTGAGCCAGTCTGCCCGAATGTCATCTTTATCTTGTAGATAAAGATGTCATCTGCAGAAGATTCTTTGGACATGCCAAATAACTCTAGTTTTCAGAGCTAGAGTGACTACTTCTCTTGGCCTTGCCTCCTGGAGGCCTGCCTTGGCCTCCTCTTAAGGAAGATCAAGAAATCAGGATTTAGGCTTCATTTTGCTGGCACTTTGACTCTTCAGAAATCATCTTTAAAGAAGTGCATTTCTGCTCCTCTTAATGTATTAAGACGATACTGTTGCTGAAAAAGCTCCAAATGAATAGAAAGCTCTAGAAAAGAAACCCTAGTTAGTTGCTATTTTCTAGAAAGGAATTTAAAAAGTTTTATCTATCCAATGATCTACAACCTCAGAAAGTCTTTTTCCTCCACAACTCCTATTGGAATGAATTCCAAAAGGAAACAAATTACAGACTACTGAAGTAGGTGAAGCAAGAAGATTTTTAACCTTCTGCAAGCAATAAGTATGGAAGATCCTAACAAATGGGTTAATCCCTTCTCTATAATTCTAAAGTAATTAAAGCACTGAGGCAAGTCCTGAATTGTTGACTTCTTGCCAGAGGGGTATTTCCAAAGGTATCCAGAAAATATGAGCTTGGTCTAAAAAGAAAAACAAACTTCAAATATGGCAACAACTATTTAGAATATATTTTAAATAATGTCCGAGACAGTAAAAATCATCCTTTGGCTACTAAAACTTTATCAGAAGAATACAGGTGATAGCAGCAACAGCAAGAAATTTAAAAGCATCCTGCTCTACAATCTAGGGACAACCAGGGACYGCAAAGCATGGAAACAGAGAAATGAATCATAGTCAACTGCAAGAGAGTTGGGAAACCTTCCTACAAAAATAGTTTTGAATAGTAAGTTTTTCTGATCTACACAGACAGCTTCTACCATCTAAAAAAAAATCCTCTACACTAGAAAGGCCAGCCTCTAAAAATAGTCCATGCCTACTATGCATATTTCTACAGTTGAAGTGTCCTTTAAATCCTTCTTTTCAGACTTTACATTCTATTCCAAAGTTTAGATTCACATTATGACATAACTCAGATATCTGAGAATTTTTAAGCAGCAGAATAACCAAGAAACATCAGGTTGTCAGTGGCAAAACCTCATGGTTCAAACAGCATTTAGGCTTTCAGTATTAACTTATTACAGTAATTTAACTGCAGCTCTGTCTAGTCTAACTACTCTGTGAAAGTTTAAAAGGCTTGAAGATCACCAGAAAATAAAATGTATTATGCAAAATGCATTACACTAGTAAGTTAACCCTATTTAAAGAAAGATGTGTTTTCTTCAACAARGTTATTCACTTATTTATTTTAGACCAAGAGCTAATTCATAACTAGAATAATAGTCTACTCAAACTGTAGAAATATGAGTATGAGCCCTACTTCCCTTACTAGCTACACCATCAGGTATTTGGAGATTACCTAAGGTAGAACAGAGAATGTGATCATGTAGATGGATGAAAAAGTTAAATGTGATATTTAACATGACTTATTTAACAATATTAAAACATTTTCCAACTTCCACAGAAGCTGAGATTCTGTATCCTTTTTAGACAAGAACCTTGTCACTTACTTCACTTCTGAACTTCRTAGATCTGACTTTAGTAATCATCTGCTTCTAAGAGCAAAATCAAAACTAGGTTTCAATTCAGGCCAGAGAAAAACCCTGGGATGTGAATCACTGGGTCTGACCCAAGCTGTGACAGTACAGTTTTGCTCCCCCCCCAAAAAAAAAATGGTAATCAGCAGTCAAACAGCCTCCTAAAAGTGAAGTATTATTCATAACAAATTTCCAAGAAAAATMCTAGACAATGATCCCATCAGCATGGATGATAAACTTTAGATTCATGGCCCCTAGGATCTGGGGATGCCCTTTGGCTTAGGATCTTTCCACTGCACCTGGAGAAAACAATTTGAGAAAAGTTACAAATGACCTCAACTCCTTTGGAGGAAAAAAAAAAAAAGTTTTCAGCTTCTGCCATCTTAGCTTTAACAAAATATAGATGGCAACTTAAAGAATAGAAAACAGGTTCTTAATATTGATAGTTTGATCTGTCTGCAAGACCTGCAAGGAGGAAGGAAGATTGCAGGTTGCTCACTAAAGCCAAAAATTATTTGACAATAAAGAAAAAGGTTGTGAACAAARCTGCTAGAGGAAGTGAAATTGTCAGGTAAAACAAAGACAAAAAGCAGCATTTTTGACTGCTTTTATGGAGTCAAAGTGGAATATCAAGATCAATTTGTGAACAAAGTCATCTATCTTCTGGAAAAGGTCTAGCTGAACATATGTTAAAACAAATTCAGTATCTATATTCTCAAAAAAATTAGTCAGTATATTTGCATGAACAGTATTTAAACTGTAACTTTCTCTTAGGAAACACATGCTTAAMAGAAATCAGGCAGTGTTCGTGATATAAATCACAGCACAGGCTCAATAATAAAGCTCTGACCTTCGTAGGCACCAAGTCAACAAACTTCCACACAGACAACGATCAGATTACAGGATTACAGCTTTAACGCTATGGCACATTAGTAAATGAAAAAGTCACTTGCATTAACTCTTCAATTACGAAACTGTCTCAATGTCACACTGCTTCTCTCTCAATAAAACCATCTGATCAGTGATCTCCTATCCACATCTAAAAACACTCCAGCCACTAAGAATTTTTAAAATCTATATCAAGGGGATTAAACATTTCTTATTACACAATTACCTGAACAGCTCTTTTGCTTCAAGGAACTGAAGCTGTGCAAACTGAATAAAACCTGCTTGCTGCAGGATTCGTTTATACATTACCTGTGAAAGAGAAAAGAAAAGAAGTTATTCTCTTTATAGAGAGTTATCTATATGGTACTAGTCACTATTGCAATAACTACCTGACCAAAAAAAAAGAAAACCAAACCAAAACACCCAACCACATCAAAAAAATACAGGATATTCAGACAGGCCTATCAAATTACATGCAAAATAAAGTCTTGAACCTCTAAATTATAAATTTTATGTACCTAGGGATATTTTGAATCTACTCTCCACATTACATTTCTTACACAAAAAGTTTGTGAACACAACACTGTTCAGGAGTACTTACTGAAAGTGAAGTCAACAAATAGCAAGTTTAAGTTTTCTTATTCAAATGATGACTTATCTGCCATCAGTCTGACTTTCCTCAAGTTATTGCTCATGCTACTTGCAAATGTAAAGGCCAATGGTTATCTCTGAAGATCCCCATAATTGAGTAGGTACTTCTTTTAAAAATTCAAGAGTCCCAGTTGACCATACGTAGCCAATCTTCCGCCCTCCTCACCTCAGTTTTCCAATAACCTTGCTGCTGATTCTCAAAACCTCATCCCCTGTTGATGATCATGATTCTGACTTTGTCAGTAATTTTTAAAAATGCAAATATTTCTAAAGCAGTTGAGTTTATCCAATCTGTAGAACGTTACGCAATGTACAYAAAAATATGGTTAAAGGGAAGCACAAGTAAACTGTAAGAGAAGCAATGTGTTACAAAGTTTTGCTGCTCAGATTACTGACAGACAAAAAAAAAAGGCTAGGTATTTAATCTGAATACTGAGTTGGTAGCCACCAGATGAAACAAAAATCTTGTGCCCAAAATATTTCCAATAGCAACAGAGAATTAATAAAAGCAAGGAATGTGAACTATCATCTGGAAAGCATTCATTGTTTGCAACTCTTTGGCTCTGTATTTTCCACACAACTAGCTATATCCAAATCCCTTCAGTTTTCCCCTCCAACCTTCTCTTAAATATGCAGCTTTTTAAAGTCTAACAGAGGACTATGAGTGCTATTGTTAATAACAACCCTCCATTTTCAGTAAGAACACCCAGGGAAATTGTAATACATTAAGCAACATATTTCAAGTAAGAATTGCTAAAATGTGAGACCCCTCCAATAGAGTWCATTAATATTCCAATCAGTGATTTCTCATATGGATTAAAGTTTGTAAATTACCAAGAGGAAAGTTTGACCTAAATCCATTAAGGCTATGTTTTACTAACAGATTATCTCAGGAAAATATTAATCTTGATCTTAGTAAGCTACTGAAACCTATTGATTTGTAAGATTACAGGGTTGTTCTTGCTTCTCCAGGGTAGAGGAGAGAAGAGGAAATAAGGGGAAAATGTTTTTTGGCACATTTTTTCAGACAAACAAAACAAAAAATAAAAGTAATTCACTGTATATTTATGTAACATTCAACTCAGGATGCAGAATGCAGACTTAGGACTAAAGTCCTAAGGATGCAGACTGAGATCTTTTATCAGCAAATATTTGCACCTTGTGGCACCAGAAATTTTCAAAATTTYGCCTCACACTTTCCAGGGAGGGTCAAAGAATTCTTACCCTGCTAGGGAAACTAATATCAAAATCAATTTTTTGAAGTCTGTTTTCAATATTTGCAATAGCGTGACAAATAGTATTCATATATTTAGGGAATCAGAGTATTGGCATTAAGTTTGAATCCACCTGAAGTTATTCTCTTAGTTATATAGATTAGTCTGTACAGCAACCTTTAATTAAAGGTTTTAAAGAAGTCATTGTTCATGCAAACACAGGGCTAAGAGATCAGTTTTAAAATTAAACTCATTGASTGATACTTTTATCTACAATATTGACTTAACTACACTTGATTCAAAGTTGTGCAAAACTCCCTCCTCTCTCTCCCTTCTGCCCCATACATCTACAGATATCTTTCCAATTTTTGAAAAACACATTGATAGGATAGGGAGTAGTAGCTTGATTTTAGTCAAGAAACACAGATGTCCCATGATATGGATTTTGAAAGCTACAGGGGAAAGTTCTACAATCTCCTTCCCAGAGGTTTTTAAGAATGAGCTAGGTCTATACGATTCAAGAATAATATCCAGTTAATTTCTGTTTGGGATAGGGGGAAAAAAAACACACACAAACACACACAAAACACACAGAAAACTCAGCCTTTGAGTTCTTCGAGACTGGTTAGTTGTAATACTTTTTTTTTTGGGGGGGGGAGGAAGAGGAGAAGGGGAGTGTACTAAGTTGTAACTTGTTTAGAATTCAATACAAATTCCCCTTTCGCTGTTTGAAGAAAGGCTTTAGGACTTGAGGTACTCTAAGAGAATTCTATATTGTTGGTTGAATTCACAATGGAAAAAATGAGAACAAAAAAATCTAGCTACAAAAACAGTATTTGAAAAAGCTCTAGTAAGCAAAAATGTTACTACTTAAGCTGCAATAGCCAGTGAAGCTTTTCTCTCAATTGCTAGAAAAATCCTTACTAGAATGGTCAAAATTACCATGGAGATCACCAAAAAAGACTTTTCTAGAGGTTGAAGTAACCTTTGGCCTGATTCGGGTGTAGTTAATACATTTTTTGAAACTAGACAAAATGAGAGGCAAAAAAAAAGAGATACCTATGCAAGGTGTGTGTCAATCTAACCAAGGTCTTCACTACCAACCACCATGATTTCTGCAAACTTCAGCTGTCCTGAAAAATTAACGTATACGTATTGTTCAGTCATTTCATGGTAGCATGGTAGAAAGGCCTTTGCTATTCCTCTAACAAAACTGATATCCTTGTACCACTTTTTTTTTTTTTTTTTAAAGGCTAAGCAAAACAGTATTTCCTGATTCTCAAAGACAAAAGAATCCTCATCTAAAGCAGCAGAGAAATTTGCAGTCTGCAGGATCTCTGAGCTAAACAACAGGTCAGGCCTACTAATGTACGACCTGCTTCTTCCCAATGACTAAAATATTGACGGTACACATAATTTAGACACTGCAGTATCTTAAACTGTTTCAGTCCTACTGTCATTCTGAATTATCAGCATAAGTTTTATATTTTGGAGGAGGGAGGCAAGCAGGCAATGTTTATCCACGCAATGACAATGTAGTATTAAACTGCAGCAAAAACCTACCTCTTCAGGAAGTCTGTCTTACAATGTCACGGTTGAGTTCAAGGCACATATAAGATGGCAAAAGTCATAGCAAACTTGAGATTAAAAGATCAAGAGGAAAAAAGGGTGCTATGCTATACGTACCATGCAACTACTATCACTCTTCTGCTTGGATAATTTATAGTTGCTGGATCAAGCAGCTTAATTCTATACCTTTGTCTCCCTGCCCCTGCTAGTATAAAATGGCCCAGTAAGACCATGAAAGCATAAACTACTCAGGAATCAGCAAAGCAGCTCAACTAGGCTTGCAAAACAGATACCTATCCTATGAGATAGGTGGGAATGACAATACGCTATGCTATAGAAATGTTRCCAAAGATGTATTTAAGGCATGTAATTTGTGCTGCTACATCAGATTTGTACTGTGAAACTACAGTTTAAGTTTGATGTGCTGCAAATAAACCTGTATTGACAGCATTGAGTGTCAGATACATCAGAAAGCAAGCAAACATTAYATTTGCAATTGCTGATGTGCTCTGAAAATTGGACCAACTTCAACAACTAAGTCAAGTTTGTCTTCTTAATACAAATCAGAGGAAAACTCCATTTAAAGCTGGGTCATATCAGTCTGTAAATACTGCTCAGAACTACAACAGGTTGTTCTGCTTCCAAGTAAAATGTTTTCTGTTTTTCGGCTGTAGCATAACCTAAAGTAACTGAACTCCAAAAGCACTTATCTGAAAAACCATTAACTTAAAGTAAGCAAGAAYTTAAAATACTCTAGAAAACAGTAATTGCAGAAGTGCACGTAAGACATTCAGTACACACAGGATACGTAAGGTAACTTATGCTAAAGACAGTAAAATCCCCCTAAAAAAGTCAGATTATGTGGAACATCTTTCCTCTATTTCAGATACTGAATTGCAGTTAAAGTTGCAGTAAAACACAAAGACATTTCCCACACTTAATCCAAATAAATTGAAAAGAAAAAATTGGGGGGAAAAAAAAAGTCCTCATGCAGATGGGAAAACAAGAAAAACATTGATTAGAYCATGCATTCTGTCCTCACAGCAGGAGTTTGGTTTGCTTCTTTAAATAGATTGTAAGAAAAGCTGGAAGTGAAGATACGAAGCAAAACACATTGAAGTTGAAAAGTATTTTCAGCACATTTCCAAATTTCGAGACAGTTCTACCTTAGCAAAAGGTTGGAAACTTTTCTAGCCAAGTCTTTCCTTCCAATGGCCTCCCAGCCATTCATTTAACAGAAGAGTTAAAGAATCAAAATTAAGTCTGATACAAATTTCAYATCATCTTTTCAAGGGTATTTACCTAACTTGAAATGCAATTTCAAAGTTTTAAAAGGTARTAATAGCTTTAAAGGCTAAACATATTTTCTGCTTTATGTGGACCACTGCAACTCTCCTGTAGATTCCACAATCATAATCAAAACTTCACCTATTTCTTGAGCAAACTGAAAATAATACAACAGATTTTATTTTAATGGAACAAGTTCTCCAAAGCATCAGAAAAGATTAACATATCATCTGAATATAGATACCTGCCTGCAGGTTATAGATCATTTTTTGCTTTTACAAATGAAAACAAATCAAATGTTCGTTCACATACTTGGTTAGTCTTTAAAATTTACTTTCTCAAAACTCGCCTCAAGAATGATTTCCTTATATTGGAAAAAGGAGCATGAAATTTCTTTACGTTCGAAAATCTGAAGGACAGATAGGAACAAATACAGTAGAATGTTTTGCAATATAAACCAGGGTAGAAGGAAAGGCGTACAAACCTCTAATCTAACACTCTAATAGAACAGCCACTCAAGATACCTTGCCATTAAAAAAAAAAAAAAAAAAAAAAACAAAAAAAAAACATACTTGAATATTCAGTTACACACAAGTAAGACTTTGCTTTAGTTTTCACATCACTTAACCTCAAAGTTATAATACTGTGGAAGTTAAGACACAATGAGAATCTCTGATGAGAAAAAGTTAAAAAGCTGAGTAGAAATAAAGTACACTTCTTTTAAACAGCTATATCAGTTAAAAACTATCACTAATTTTTGAGTTGTTATGGTTTAATTTTTTTCAAGTTATATACTGAGGGGGAGGACCCACAGGTAAAATCAGTAAGGCACACTCAACACTGCCAACACATCACAACCTTTTACAGGTACAGATCAGTTTAACAGCACATCCATTTCCTAAGGCTGAAAGGATAAGATATTAATAGACAAAATAAACTCTTTYCCCACCCTCTCCATGCAGCATACCACTGGTAGTCAAATTGGCCCCATTGTGAAACTTTAATTTTCATGGAAAATTAAAAGAAAAACAGACCTGAAACTTCTCTTTTGGAATATTCCTTCGAGCTCCTTTTGCTAAAACAAGGGCTTCTTCCACTCTGTGGCTAGCTAGAAGATCCTGAATCTGTTTTTCCAAAGGTAGTGGTACCAAGATATATACACCCTTATTAGTAGCAACAATTACCTTGCCTGGACAGAGCAAACAAATATCAGTTTATATTCTCCACAGAGGAAACACATGACAGTAATAAGATTTTATCACTTAAAATACAAGAACCTAAAAGCTGTTAAAGTTCCAAAACTGATCTTTATCATCATAGTCACTAGATATTATAATTTATCTCTAAATTGCCCCTCAAAGAAATACAAAGCTAATAGGAAATTCATTTATTTCCAGCAGATTTTTCCCCACTCTCAGTAAGTGACTCTAAACTCTGAACAGAGTTGTACAGGTCACCACTATAAAAACTGTATTCTAGAAAAGAGGAACTTATGAATTGCCAAGCTATTTCTTTGGATTTGTGTTAGAAATATTTAAACTGCACATCAATAAYAACACATTGTTGATAGTACATACACTTTTTTGTTCTAGGACAGCTGCAAACTATGCATTATATTCCCCACTTAACAGTGTGGAACATAATTGAAGGGTAGCCCATTACCTTTTGAATTTCTAACAAGAATTTTTGGAAGAAACTTAAAATAACAATTTTTAAGATATTAAAATTTCGACAAGAAATCCAAGGGATACACCTGTAGTTCTTGTTTTGCTGATGTACAGCATCAAGTTAATGTTGGTCCTTTGAAAGAAAGTAATTAAATTACAGGAAAAGCTATAATCCTACAGACATCTCTCAGACAACTAAACTGTAAATTTAAATTGTCATTTAAATGACAGTTGTCATTTAGATGAGCATACATATTCTAAAGAACACAGTTTTGGAAGACTAAATTTTGCCTACCATAGTCTGCAGAAACCTAATTTTGAAAGCATTTACAATGAAAGAGTTTCAATGGTTAAAATGGTTGGTAGATTTAAAAAAAAAAAAAAAAGACTGTGCCCACATTAATACCAGTGGCCTTTGTTCCAGAGTTATTGATACAAAAAAAGTGCCCTTTATAATACCTTCAAAGTCCTGTAGAATGTGACCTTCTTTAAAAGGTAGGGATTGCTTTTGCTGTTGGTCCAGCATGCTGTGCACTGTAATGAACTCATCATCTAGAGCAACCACGTAAGGAAAACACAAGGCTGCTCCAATCACGTTCTCCGACCAGTGCACAGGGGCACGCTGTGAAATGCCATCTACAGTTGCAAACATGCCTACAGATTTAAAAAAAAAAAAGGAAAGGAAAAAAAAAGAAAAAAGCCTGAGACTTATGCTAGTCGAAGACTTATTTTCCCAGTACTTAGCTCTAGTACTTATCAAGGACGAGAAATAATAAATCTCAAAAGAACACATACAGTATTAGAGGGCATAATGACAGGGCATCAAACCTTACCAGTCACTGGATCTTAAAAGACCTGCTATTTAATACAATTAAAGATTTTTCTTTTTCCTTCACCAGCAGAAAGGGACAATACCAAAAGAGTGAAAAGAAAATACTGGAAAAAARAAGAATTATTCAAGTCCGGTAAGTTTAACAGCCTTTTTTATTTGTTAGTTAAAGAATTATGTCAYGTAGTTTGAATTCACTTTAAAATATAAAGTATTTAGTAAGACAGTGCATTTAAATACTAAATACTTCTAATAAAAGCTGCAGACATGCACTGCTTGACCTATCTGGCAATATAAACACATTTTTCCTGTAGTGTCAAATGCCCCAAGATGGTTTTAGTCTATAAACGAATATTTACCTATACTTTGATTTTTCCGTAGTAAAATTTTYATAGAATTAAAGCCTATTTCCTTCAGACGAGTCACTTTCTGCAAGGTATTTGTGTTTTCAATCATTTGCAAAAAAATCCAGAGGCTGTGTGTAAAGATTTAACATCCCCACGATACCTACACTGAGTACTGTAAACTACTTTCAATCTAGCACCTTCAGATAACCTGACAGAGAAACCACAAGTTATCTTTCTGTCTGTCCATTCACTCCTCCCTCCAAGTGACTGCTTAATAAAAGTTTCACTTGCTTCTGGACTATCTACGCTATTGCCTCYATTTATAGTATTTGATATTCCCCATTTCTGCTTCATGAGACTTTTTTAGCATCAACTCAAGAGAAATTCCATTTGAGTTTTCAGGCATAGTTCAGAAATTATTTGCCAACTGAGGCATACTGAAGCATAATGTAAACTGTTTTAAATCTGAATGTATACTGCTCAAAATCAATGTTCTCATTACATTAAAAAAGCATCTATACTAGTTTGAAAATTGTCTTGGGCAGGAAAAGTCCATTTGAAAGCCAGCAGAATAATTCTGAACTCTACAGGACAGAGGAGATTAAAAGATTATGTTATTCAATTTACAAAAGCTCTTCCAAATTCAGAATAATTAAGGTAATTATTCTGTATAATAAGGGTAGCTAGGTAAGGACCATCTTGGAGAAAGGAAACCAGAGAACAGTAGATTTTTACAGAGCTATGGAAACGAAAACTTAGCTTCTAAACCCTTCAGAACAGGYCCGAAGCAATCAGCCTTTTCCCCTGACAAAGGGCACAACATAGAATTGGTTTTGCATCTAACTATTAGCTTAAAAAACTGATCACTATAGAAGAAATAAATAATGTTTTAGCAGTGGATCTTGCAGAAAATACTGCTTTACCATAAAATATCATTCCAATTTGTTCTATGGGTCTTTACATTCTTACAGATCAGAAGTGGAAGTTTACGCAATGCAGACTGCACTATTCCTTTTGATGCCTTTCAGTTGTTTTCCTGTACTACAATCCTATTTCAAAAAGCAGAAGAAAACTTTTAATAAATGCATAGTAATCAGCAGAAAACCCAGAACTAGCTATGTAAGTTGTTAAAACTTTTCTAGTTATCTGACTTATTCTGTGAATTAAAAAAAAAAACATAAAATAAATTGAAATTAAGAACATACATGTGGCTTTTTTTTTTTTTTTTAAGTCAGATCTTTCAGAGAAAATTCAGAAGATTCTTTTATGGATTGAAAGCATATGCATAGCAACACACAGTACTGTTCCAAGTCAATGTCTGTTTAAACCCCTCTGCCCTCAATAGCAGGGGTTTCTGTGATAGAATGATGTATTTCTCCTTGTCTTTATCCAAATCTTGTCCAGAATAATAAACAAAAGAACTACAATCAGAAATCACGGCTTTTTTACAGTACAGGAATTATGTGAGGTAATTAAGATGAAGCCATCAGTCCATTTCACATTAAAAAAAAATGAATGAGCTATCTGAAGGTTACAAGAGTTACCCTAAACACAACCACGCTGTTTTCAGCACTAAAAGCCAGCCTAAAACTAATCTAAAAAATTACAGAATCATAACATCAAAGAATAATTTAGGCTGGAAGGTACTTCTGGAGGTCATCTGATCCAGTCACCCATACTCAAAACAGAACCAACTTTAGCTCAGGTAACTTGGGGCTTTGTCCAAAAGAGTACCCTATTATCACACTATAGTGTTTCCTCTATACTTAAAAAACGAACAAAACCCCCTTATATTTACTTGTTTAAAAAAGCAATATGAAAACTTCGATACCATAAATGTTAGCAGCATAAGGAACACTCAAGTAGATGAAAAAAGGAAGAAAAAAGAACTGATTACTGTTGGCTGCTTTATGCAGTGTCAACATAATCTATAAATCATTATGTCTGTACATGTGTGGTTCTTACAAGTTGTAAGACTCAGTTCTCCATTTGTAATCTATGCAATTGTTCAAACCATGTACCACAGAGTTTATGCTAGAGAAACAAAGGAATAATCTAAAATAAATACTTAAAGTGTATTATAACTCATTAAACTTCATGGTTTAATCATGGAATAGTTAAGGTTGGAAAGGATTTCTGTTCAGGCCAGCACCACCCCCTGCTTGCCCCACACAAAGCAGAGTCAACTAAAGCAGGTTGTTAAAGACCTTGTCCAGCTAGGTATTGAATAACGCCACAATTCAATGGGGACCCCACAATCTTTCTGGGCAACCTGTTYCGGTGTTTGACCATCCTCACAGCCCACTTTGTGCCCAGTTGCTTCTCATCCTTTCTCTGAGAAGAGTCTCCATCTTCTTTACTCCTTAACTGTGTATAAACACCTCATGGGAAGATCCTTCTGAGCCTCCTCTTCTCCAGACTAAACAGCTCTCTCAGCCTGTCCTCATGAGGGATGCCCTTTGCTGGGCTGGCTCCAGTATGTCTGTCTCTCTCTTGCACATGGAAGCCCAGCCCTGGACCCAGCATTCAAGATCGGATCCCACCAGCACTGAGTAGAGAGGAAGGATCACCTTCTCAGTCTGCTGGCAACAGTCTTCCTAATGAGGCCCAGGATGATGTTGGCTGCCTTTGCCACAAGAACACATTGCTGGCTTACAGACTCCCRGGCTCTTTTCTACTAAGCTTCTTTCCAGATTGTCGGTCCCCAGCCCGCATGGGGTTATTCCTCCCTAGGTACAGGGCTTGGCACTTCCCTTTAAGTAACTTCATGAAATACCTGTCAAGGCTCCTCTGAATGGCAGCAAAACCCCCGGCTGTATCACTCAATCCTCTCAATTTTGTATTACCTGCAAACTTGCTAAGGGTTCACTCCATTCCATCATCCATATTGTTAATGAAGATGTTACACAGTATTGGCCCCACTATGAACCCCTGAGAGACTCTGCTAGTAAGTGGCCTCCAGCTTGACTTTGTACTACTGACCACCACTGTTTGAGCCTGGCAGTTAATCCAGCTTTCAGTACATCCTACTGCCCATTTATCTTGTCCACTGTTTATCTGTTTGTCTAAAAGGGTGTTATGGCAGATGGCACTGAAAGCCTTGCTTAAGTTCACAACATGCATTGCTCTCCCCTCATCCACCAAGCCCCTCATCCATTTAATCACAGAAGGCTATTAGGTTCATCAAGCGTCATTTCCCCTTTAGAAATCCGTACCAATTGCATCTAGTTACCTTCTTGTCCTTAGTATATTTTGAAATGGATTCCAGGAGAATTTCTTTCATCACCTTGAGGATTGGGGTGAGGTTGACTAGTCTGTAATTCCCCAGATCCTTCTTCTTGTCATCCTTGAAGGAAGGAGTGACATTTGTTTTCTTCCAGTTCTCAGGAAGATCCCCTGATCACCATGACCTTTTGAAGATAAAGAGTGGCCACACAGTGACACTGGACAGGTTCCTCGGCACTCACGGGCACATCCTATCAAGTCCTGTCGACTTGTGTATGTTCAGTAGATCATTCTCCACTGAGGGCAAGACTTTTGCTCTAGATTTTCCCACTGGGCTCAGGGACCCAGGATTCATAAAGGAAGATTATATGGCCCACATTCTCTCATCGTCTTTTTGCTGCTGATATACCTTCAGAAGCCCTTCATGTCCATCACTAGATTCAACTCTGGATAGGCTTTGGTTTTCCTAACCCTATCCCCGCACACAGGAATATATCTCTATATTCCTCCCATGTCACCTGTTCCTGCTCCTACCTCTTGCATGCTTCCTTTTTATACTTGAGTTTAGTCAAGAACTCTTTGTTAATCTTTATAGGCCTTCTGTTGCCTTTGCTTGTTTTCCTGCTCATCAGGATGAGCTATCCGTGAGCTTGGAGGAGATGATTTTTACAAGTCAAGCAGCTCTCCTGGATTCCCCTTCTCTTCATGGGCGATTCTTCCAAGCAGGTCACTGAACAGGTCAAAGTCTGCAATCCTGAAGTGAAGCTTGCAGTCCTGCTATTTGTGTTGTTCCTTTCCTCTCAGGATCCTTAACTCCACCATCTCACRGTCACTGCAGCCAAGGCTCCTTTGACCTTCACATGCCCAACCAGTTGTTCTTTACTTGTGAATATAAGGTTCTGCAGAGCACACCCCCTTCTCAGCTCACCTGTGCTAGGAAGTTGTCATCAATGCACTCCAGAAACATCCTGGACTACTTGTGCTCCTCTGTGTTGCYCCTCCAGGAGGTATCAGGGTGCTTCAAGTCTCCCACAAGGACTACAGCCTCTAAACATGAGGCTTCTTCCTGTTACCAGAAGAAGGCCTCACCCACCTTCTTCCTGATAGGCAGGCACCATCAACATTACCCACATTGGTCTGCCCTTTAACTCTAACCCATAAGCCCTCAGCTGGTTCATCATCAAGCCCCACGCAGAGGTCTGCACATTTCTCCTGCTCTCACATAAAGCATTGTCCTCCTACTTCCCTCCCAGCCTGTCTTTCCTAAAGAGCCTGTATCCACCTACTGCAACACTTGAGACACATGAGCTATCCCTCCAAGTCTCCATGATCCCAATAAGATCGTAATCCTGCAACTGCATTAAGACTTCTAATTCCTGTTTTTTTAAACTACTCTGTGAGCATTAGTGGGCAAGCACCAGCCACACTGATTTTCCACAAAAAGTGCAAGAGCTTTTCTTATCATACTGTCTTATAGGTACTTCTTTATCTGTGTACATGTTTGAAGTGGGCCCCCTTTAACTCTGTTTTCTCGATTACGAGGTCTTTCTTGTTCACATTGCCCTGCGCCTTGTTTGTTGACCTGCTCCAGCACTTCATCACATGTTTGCGTGTCATCTCCCTCCCACCCTGTTTCCAGCTTAAAGCTCTCCTTACCAGATTCACCAGCCTGTTGGCAAAAATGCTTTGCCTCACTTGGTCAGGCAGATCCCTTCTCTTTCTAGCAGTCTTTGCTCCTCAAAGAGAATTTAATGGTCACAGAAGCCAAATCACTCTTGCTACTATCAGCTGTGCAAGCAGTTACTGACCTAAAGGACCTGTCTACTCCTCCTCAAGCTCTTCCTTCTTTACCAGCAAAATCAAAAATGAAGGAAGAAATCACCTGGTGCCCATGCCACTACCCCTAGAGCCATGTAGTCATATATGGTAACACTCCAAACCTCCTCTGGCAGTATCACTGACATCCACATGGAAAGGCAGTAGGGAGGAATAGTTAGAAGGCCAGACAACTTTCAGTAGTCTCTAAATGTCTCAGGCAAGCAAGCCCCATGCAGCTGCCCTAGCAAGCTGCAAACCTCCTTAGACAGCAGGTCAAATTGACAGATGGGGACTTCCATCTCCCATAGGACAGTCTCCCACTACTATCTCTTGCCACTTCCTCCTAGTTTTGCTTCATGGTTTAGGCTCAGATGCCTCACTGAACAGACCTTCCTGCTTCTCATACGCTACCAGAGTACTGAACCTGTTCTGTAGATGCAGATCTGCAGGTAAGAGAAGGAGCCTTCTTGCTTCTGCCAGAAGTCACAAGTTTCCAGCATTTGTCATCATTGTGGAAGCCTGCATTTCTCAACCTGATAAACACGGATGTAGACTGCTAGCCTGCCTCTCCTTCAGCACAGCTGGGCGTTCAGGCTCCTGCAAGGTTCCAGAGAAGATCCAGTCAATTTCCTTTTCACCATCTCTGAGGTCTGCTGACCTCCTCTGCTTGCAGCTTCTGTACTTGGTGACAAATCCTTAACCAGCACACACCACCTGCAGACAATAACAACATCTACCCCAGCAACAGGCCATCATGCACTCCCAGCAGCCCAGGACCTGAAGAACTGCATCCTCCTTTGAGAGCTCAGTCTAAGCTGAAGTCTCTGACCGCTGGTCCAGGAACAGCTGGTCCAGCTGGTGCTAGAAACTCTGCCCTGCGGCAATATGCAAGTACTGTTTGCTGAAGTTTTAAGAGAATAAAGACTTTCTACTGCAGGAAAAATGATTAGAAACATGAAACAAGAGTTTCATGAAATAAATATAACATTGGCAAGCACAGTTGCATACAATTCATCAATTCAGAAAGAACTGATTTTCAGGTCTGAATGAAATAATCATTGAATGGAATAAAAAAATGTATCAGAAAGTAATATATAGCTCATTCTTTCAAGAGGAGAGGGGCTTAATTACAAGCACAGTTGATGAAGTACTGAATGGCTAAACCTATGGATCAACTACAAGTAATTCTAATAGTCTTAAAGGCAGATAACAAGAAAGGTTGCATATGCAAGGAAAAAAAAAAAGGAAATCAGATGCTTTACTTAGTAGCTACCACTTAAACAGTTGCTTTCTGCCACCTGAAATCCCAGTCTTAGCTCAAACACAAGATTAGTCTAGTAGAAAAATGTCACAAACACTACAAAGCCAAATACATTAACACAGACTATATCCATCTCATTCACAAAAGGTTAAATTTAGCATAGATGACCTATGAGGTGCAAAAACAAGTAAGTCTTAATCAACGAGAAACTGCTTTGTAATGAGAAGCAAAAAAGCAAGCTAAAATTAGAATTGATGATTTACACCGCACTTTCTGAAGTCCACTCACCCTATAGCACAGCACGACCTGAAATACCAACATATGTAACACTTGTATTTTAAAGGTGCTCAAATATCTTCAGCTCCCAAGAGACTAGCACTTAGGACACTAAAATTTTTACTGAGGAAGAATAGCAAGATGGATAATACTAAACAAAAACACAGCAATAGGAGAGAACAGATGATAAAAAAAAGATTATAAGTTGAATCAAGCAAGGAAAATCAAGGCAATCCAGAGGAAGGAGTTTTTGTAAGTTGTCTGATTTAGCATAAGTTAGACTTTGCCTGTATTAATGGAAAAAGAAGTTTACAGGATGTTTAGAGCTGTAGAAGTGTGCTCGCTTAAGACATAGTATTTTAATCCCAGTACAATACATTTATTACCGTTACAGGGATGTTCAATTTTATAGGTAAAGGTCCTAATGTACAGCTGTCTTCCAGGAGACCAGATAAAAGCAAAAGTCTGACTAAATACAATTTAACTTTCTCTTTTTTGAAAATATGCCTGCTCTTTTTAAATAATAAAAAAGATGAAGCAGCTGAACAGGACCTGGTTTGACATTCCTAAAAAGACAAACAAGATCAAAAGAATGTGATCTGTTTAGAAACGTGTCATAAGGAAAATGCATTCAGATCGGCAAATAATTAATGTAACCTTAATCACTTTAGTAGTGCTAATAAAATTAAGTGCAGTTCCACATTTAAAGCAACAAACTGCTTTAGGAAAAAGTATGCAACCAAAATGACTTATACAAGAAGTGTCACAGATCTCAAAAACAAGTTCTTCTTGCAATATCTTTAATTTGCACTGATATACTAATCAATCTCTATTTCTTTCAACAGAAACTGCTGAGTTAATACTTATCATAAGATAGAAAGATTCAATATAAAGAATTAATATCACAGCAATTTTGCTAATATCATATGATGGCTTAAGCAAGCTGTGTAACATGGACCTGAAAAATGGTTTTTTAAAAAATTGAGCAAATGAGCGTACAAGAATGGCTAGTATCTGACAACACCTATGGTTAGGATACGACTTAATTCTACAGGAGTTTGGTCAGAATTTATTTCAAATAACACTTCTTACTAGTGCTGTATCACTCGCATACCTATTTCTGAACCTATCGCATTCCACAAGAGACTTCACATGAACTCCTCCTACTAGAAACTTGGTCAGAAATTAACTTGCCTACACTAGTCCAATAAATTTATAGCAGCACAGGGTCCTCAAACTCAGTCCAGCTAGTCACTACAGACAGACTATCAGTCTTCGAAATTTCACTTGGTACCAAGCAAATTTTATTTATTCTGAGTGGTACTCTGTTAGCTGTCTATATAGAAACACTCTAGAGCCATGATTAAAATACAAATATTTAAGCATGTTTTTGTGCACTTACTTAAAAGGCAGGAAGGGATATTAATATGTAGTACCAATAACTTATGTTTTACCTTTCGATCTCAATATTCCAGCATCACTTCATAAGTAGCATTATTCTGTACATCAGTAATAGTTACTTATGCTCTGCTTTCCAATTTGAAATTAAATACAAGAGAGAAGTTCAAAAGTTGCAAAAAAAAAAAAAAACCCACCCACCAAACCGGTCCTCTCTGCCTCCCCCCAGCCCCCCTTAAAAGAAAACCCTTTGTCTCACCTAGCCCTCCAGGGCCAGCCAACAGAAACTCCTGTCTGCCTATCCTTTTCACAATTGGCTGTTTCTCATCACTGCAATAAGGAAATAGATCCTGGGAGACGCCAGTGTTATAATTCAGTATGATATATTGTGTAGTAAGCGCAAGGCATAAGTAATGACCATCCACAGCCACAGCATACGGTTGCTCTGGAGTAAATACTTCCTTCACTATCTGGACTCTGTCTTCAAACACCATGAACATTTGAATGGTCCGACGCTTGACTGAAATAATGCAGACTTCAACGCAGAAAGGGTCCCCACTCACAGGATTTTCATTTAATGTGAATGTCACAGCTCCTTTTATTCTAGCTCCAGTGGGAACCGGTTCCAAGTTCATCATATTAACTAGTGTTATTGTGTTGTCACAAAGCACAAGAAGCCTGGTGAGTGCAGAAGCTGCCTTTAGCTCACTCACAGACTTCTTGAAGCCCAGGTATTTATGCAGCTGTTTGGTGGCAGCAAAAGTTATTTTTCCAGATGTTGATATCTTTTCATCCAAGAGAAAGTGATAGATAAAGCAGTCGTTGGTTCCAATATAGAGGTTCTTTCCACAACACTCAATGCATTCAATGTTGATGTGAGCTTTGTCTCCCATTAACATCTCCCGCTCAACAGCAGAAACGAGCTTGAAAGCTTTGACACTCATTTTGCCTTCTGGGTAATCTAATTAAAGAGGGGAAAAAATTATTTATCTCCATACAAACAAAATCAAATTTCAGAACAAGCAATTTAACATTCACCAGTATAAATGTTGCTGCACTTTTAACAATCTATACTGTTATTTCCAATCAGATTAAACAAGCCACTCCAAGCATACTAATAACCACAGAAATGACTCAAACTCTATGCTTTCACTTCAAGGCAATCTATTTCTACATGAAATAGACTCATGATGCCTACTAACCAAAATTGTGCTGCTTATTTGTGTATCTCAGACATTTCTGCTCTACAAGTAGGTCCTGCTAGCATTTTGTGGTTTCTAAAATTACCTGTAAGAAAATATACGCTTTAGCTCTGATTTCTAAAGAAGGACGTTTAATGCTACAAGTTAGCATCTCACTTGCTTTATATTCTATTTATATGCTATTTGACAAAAATTGAAAGCATTTAGTAAATAGCCTTACAGTGAAATATCAAGGGCATATTCCATTTTAACACATACATTTCCTATGTTCACCAATAAGAAAGTACATAACATTATTATAAGACAGATGATAACTTACATAAGTTATTATCAGTGTCTCAGAAGTTATTTAGAAGCATGGCTCCTAAAACATTCACTAAACTCTGAAAGTAAGAGTTTGTTGACTACTGTCACAACCATTTCAAAGGATTATCTTCAGCAATTAAGCAACTCTTCTTACATTCATATTCTGCAAGCTATACTTATTCTTTTACAGTCAAGCTCTGTCAAGGGAAAGTTCCAGTTTACGCAGCAATTATTAGTGTCTTTCCAAACAAACCCCAGAATTTTGCTGTACATCAGACTTTACTCCTGTGAGAAACTAGCAGGCAACTGTTCTGAATATACCAAAGAGAAGACAAGAAATTGTTGACCTTATTTAATCACCTCATAATACATCATGGATGTGCTCTGTAATGACCATTTAGCCAGCACATAGCCTGGAACTACACCGGATATCTTCACTAGACTTGAGAAATATCACACACAATTACTTCAGTCCACATGTACAGTGGAAATACAAAACTTCAAATGAAATTTCTATGAACAAACAGAAAGATCAACACAATGTTATTGTTTATAGTTCTGAAAATTAAACACATACTAAGAATAAACTTTCACTTATGATTTGAAATATACTTTCAAACTGTAAGACCCAGAAAAACTTTGCCTTTGTAGGATAACATTGAAAACCACAGCAAATATTTCCAAAACCGAGTAAGAAAAGTTAAGCTACAAAACTCACAACTGATCACTGAATAAAATTAGACTAAACTTCTCTACTTTTTTTTCCCCGGGTCATTAATATTTACTTAATATTTTGCATTTTAAGTATCTAATTGGAAGCGATCATATCTTCAAGTTGAGATTGATTCCAATTCTAAGTAATCTASGCTCATAAAAACAGCATCAAAAAACAGATACTACATTTAAGGTATGCTACAAAATCATGACAGGAATCTGACATGCAAAAACACTGCGCAAAGACATTATTAAGGCTGGTTTCGATTATGCTGCCTGCTGCTTCAAGTTGCAGTGATTTTTAGATATTTAACTGTCTAAAAGTCAAAAGAAAAGTGCTCTGGAATGAAAAACATGGCAAAAAGTATTAGAAAGTCTTAACCAATATCTGGCCAATGTAAAAATATAGTCAGAAGCAAAGTACATTATGCTTTTATAAAAGCAGATGTTATTGATCTTTTATGCCTAGAAATTTCCTAGCTATTTCACAAACTAAAAGAGATTTCAGTTTGGGCTCCATGGTATTTTTAAACTGCTTCCTCACTAGGTTTAAAGTAGCATTCTAATCTTCAACAACAACAAAACAGGAAATATTCTTGAAATAGCCCATGGTAAAATGATAGTGCAAGTCTCTGGGCAACACCTTCATGTTCTTCTTCAACATTAATGAAAGAAACACACCATATTAAGTTAAGGAAGGCTGCCCAAAAGTTGACTGCCAATTTAAGGACAGCTTGTATGCAACCTAAAGTGATAAACTATCATCTGGAGACAGGTTTGGCAGTTTTTGTACCTGGAAGTGTCAGTGACTTAAAGTTCTTGTAGACAGAGTAAAAATGCTACTGTGTGCCACTGGGAGAAACATATGATTTGGCTCTTGACCAAAATGCATTTAAAAGAAAAAGTCTGAAAAATTACAAAACAAAAGCAGATGAAAAAAAAAAAAGGTATAAACAGTGTCAAAATAGACATGCATCATTTCTAAGGCACTGAAGAAGAACTAAAAAAAAAAAAATCCAACTAGACAAATTCCTGAATGGGAAGCACAAGAAATTATAATGTAATACCACATAAATTGGGAACAAAGAAAATAAAACAGTTGTGCTAGGCAGGAGTTAAGTTGCAGGGAAAAAAAAAGTTTTTAAGAACAAACATCAATGCATATGTAGTCTGCACACTACCTTTTTTATTTTTCTCCTTTATGGGAACTTGGTGGCTTATGCTCACCACACAGAAAAGGCCAGATACCACTTCAGAAAGTTACAAATGGAAGTCAGTAGGCTACATTTTAGATTTTCTTAACTCCTGAAAATGAATTAATTAGGATGTGGCTATCAGAAGCAACCAATAAGCAAGCAAATTTTCAGTCTATCAAATTTTATTTTCCTAAATACACTAGTAACCTTGCATACAGTCATTTCCAGGAGGAAAAAACAAAACAAAAGCAAACAGATTAAAAAAAACAGAAGGCTCCGTTTTGTTTGCTGTCTCGTTTGCAACCGATCAGCACCCTACTACTTTACCCCCAGTAAGTCGTTCACATAGACGCACTCTGGCATCCTGTGCAATTAACTGCCTGCAAACGAATTAACCTACGGATGCGACTGACGCCCGCCGGGCGCGTGGCCGTACCGAAGCTGGGACTGAGGGCAGCGACCCCCCAGGCGGCCAGGGGCACCGCTTCACCTCGGACGTGCCGCCGCAGGCGAGCCGCCTGCCCCGTCTGCCTTCCGCCGAGACCGTCCCGCGCCCACAACGGCGCCTCGCTCAGCAAACCAGACCCGACACCGACAA